>NW_025777312.1:17500-102841 GCF_021130785.1 Homalodisca vitripennis | reverse complement strand
ATATATATACTCATATATACATAAGGTAACAAACTTATATATTTTACAAATTTGGCTTTTTCGGGAAAAAAAGTGTTTATAAACAAGAACCAAAATTGTAATAAAAACCTCAAATTAATTAATCGCAGAACAAAACATTTATATACTATTTTGTTACTTGATTATTTTATATTAGCCCGGTTTCTTAGCACGTGTTATTAAGTAGCGAACACGTGATTAGAACACAAAATAAATGTCAACTGACTTTTACTTATGATTTTAAAAATAAATATATTAAATATATATTCAGTGTTATTTAAAACTCAATTTTAAATTAACTATAATTAATCCGTATAAATAAGGAAATACACTATTGTTTCAGAAGCTGAAAACTGACCAAAGGACGGTATCGAGGTGCCATGGAAACCATAATTATACTTTAAAGCAAAGAACATTGGACTATATAAAACACGGAGAAACAATGTATCGTTGGGGAAAAAATAATGATAGTGGTAATGCAAGTTTTGAATAAATTAATTGAAGTTATTTATATTCTATAAAATGATTCATAAACGATGTGTAAATAATTTTCAACGTATAAATATAATGTATTAATAGATTCTAGAGTATTAATAGCTTATATAACGTATTAATGTAACCATTTGATTCAAGTGAATGATTACACTTTACCAAAATTATATATTAATCACATTAATAAGTATTTATATAATTTAAATGTTTAATGTATATCACGCTTATTCATTTTCCTGGGGTTTTTGTTTCGTAAATTTACTTGTATCAGATGTAAAATATACTTAATAAACAATTAAAAACTTTGCATTATATTACTTAAGCATTCAATAATAACTTTATTAGAGACCATTTAAGGTACGAATAAAACTTGCTATTACACACTTGCTAAATATTTTAACTTTATTGTAAGATATTAATTATAAGTCCAGCAAATTCATTCAAGAAGAGTTCACAACTAATAGAATACCATAGCATTTCAACAAAATTCAATAAGACTTTAAAATAAATAGTTTTTAAAATGTATAATTTCATGTACATGCACGAATATGCTGTCATACACCTAAAATTAAACTTTTCTTGTGTATAGAGTCAGGTCATGAAATCTAAAATGATATTGAATGACTCAAAAGCTAGTATGACTAGAAACGAAACATTTTAATAGGGTATCATAGGTCATACGCAAATGTTTTCAATCAAAGAAAAAGTTTAGTATAAGATATTTTTTTTAGAACTTTCTGAAACTTTCGCGGACGGAAACGAACTATCTAAATCATACCTATTTTTCCTCAATATACTTTTCTAAAAGAGATGTTTTTTGTTAATCTTTTGTCTACTTCTTCATTATTTTTTGTTGTGTGTAGAATATGTTAAAATAGCAATCAACGAACCGTATAGTTGCATTTCTATTCCTATCGAAGGATAGTTTCTAAAAATTATAGTATATATTACACAATCAAAGAATTGTATTAAACTTGTGTTGATATAAGCGATATCAGACACGGGATTTGGGTAGCTACTAGCAATCTAATTTATGTCAATATATGAGCGTCATGTTAACTGATGGGCATCTCATACCACAACAAGCAGATAAGTTGATTTTATAACTAGTGCACCATAGCTGAAGCTCCATTGTTATTCTAGGCCCAATACCTTTGTAAATTAAAAGATTGTGAGAGTTACAAATATTCTACATAATAGCAAGATAGGTACTTGATGCATGACTAATTCTATTTGAAAAGCATAAGAGAAACCTATCGTATTACATTATAAGAAAGCTATGACTAATTTTGTTCCTCCACATTGGTCTAAAGTAGTTCAAGTGTTTCTGAAATCGTGGGAGCCATTGAATCAGATACTCAGACTATTGGATAGAAATTGCAGGCCAGGCCGCGGGTATATATTGCAATATAACATAATTTGGCAAATGTTTTGGCAAATCTAACTCAATTTCCTTCCAACAATTCAATAATCTTATTGCGTTTGTTACGTTATGGTACGTAATACCAATCTATTTTAAATGATTATATGTGCAATTATGAGTTTATGCCTAATTTCCCTATTATGGTTTCGGTATTTTCCTACATTATAGAATAGTTACTTCCATACCAGTATAAAAAACTGTAGTATTTATAAACCCCATTTAAAGTACAACCCCCCCTTTTTATAAACACGTTCACAACTATTTCCTTCCTTATTTAACGTACTTAACAACTGTGCTTCTTAACGTAGATATAAATGGACTGCCTTTGTGAAAAGTGAATAATATCATGTATCTAAATAGAATGGATTTTATAGGTAATATAATAATATGTAAGCATTTATACCATAGTATAGAGGGTTAATACATATTTTCCATAAAATCTGTGAAGGTAACTATAAAAAGACCTTGAAATGTTAACGGAGAAGCTAATCAACCCATGTCTTCAATATTCCGTCCGTTCCGGTATCTCTGCCAACATGGCTTATCGAGGGTAATTTTATAGTATGCTCTATTACAAAGGTGGTAGATGTACACGTGATACACCACACTTCACAGACATTTAGTTGAAACGTTGTATTTAAGCGCACCAACAAGGATCGCTTGTGGTGGAAGCTCTTGAACGAACTTTTGTAGTTCTCGGATAGTGGCTGGCAGATTTGTTGACTTGAAGAATCAGTTCTTTTATGAGATGGTGGAGAATGTAGAGAAGAAACCAAAAAAGACATTAACATCCTATAAGTTCCTATAAGTATTTATGTGTGTATATAAATGATTGTTTGTGTGTTTATCCTTTACTGTATATACTCAGAAACTATCTGACCGATCATTATGAAAATTTCTATGTATGTTTATTTTTCCACGAAGAATGTTTATGTGCTATGCCTATTGATGTAACCCACTACCAGGAGGCGCTGCAAAATATACAAGTTATTAAAGCGCCTGCACATTGTAAACTACAATTACGAGATAGTTGTGTATAATAACCACACACTATGTGGAGGCGCTAAGTTTTTATGTATATTTGTCTTTCAAATAAACTTCTGTTTGGCCTTGTAAAAACTTGAATGTTAGACCACTTTATAATTAAGTACATGTACGTGTAAAATGGCTATAAACATACACTTTTTGCAGATTTTTTCTTGATAGTGTCAACAGGGTAAACTCTACAAAAACGGCGTTGAAAATATAATTAACTTGTACCAGAAGTGCTCATACACGAGCAAAGCTTACGAAAAGCGTGCGAAGCCGCAGGGAACAGCTTGTTATAATATATAACATGTTGTTGTTTTCTATTCAAGACTCTTTCAATACTTTTAGATGTACAGGGATATACATACGTGTTGTATTTCCCAGTGCAATTATAAAAAATATATTATTGATGCAGTTTGTGAGGCTATATTGTAATAGAAGCGCCACGTGTCTATATAACAGAATAGATTTGGAGACAACTTGAACAATAGGCGTCAATATCTATAGAGTAATCAACGGGTATGACGCTCTTAATTGAATGCCATTGATGGAAATTGATTTCATTTGACTAACAACGAGATATAACCTCAACAACCCATCAGTTTGATTCAGTGCCATGTACCCGTATCTTTGTTTTGTCTCTATTGTTTTTAGCCGTGTTAGCATTGATCAATGACACAACAGAACACTCAGTTACATTAATCTCATAATTTGACTTGTAAAATTTTCTAAAATGACATCAACTTTACTTTGACATCTGTAGAATCTCAGTGTTGGTAACTGTTAATTTTGTTTCTATTTAATGGGGTTAGTATTGATCAATGACCACAATGGAACACTGAGTTGAATTCATCACATATTTTTACGAGTAGAATGTTCTAAAAAGACATTGAAATCTGTAGAGTGACTCTGTGTTGGTAACTTTGTTTAGATGTCTTTCGTATGATACTGTTTGTCTTTAATACCAATAAAAGGAAGAATTGGTTCACGTTTTACGTTCGTTATTAGAAGAGACTAAAGGAATAATACGAGATACTCATTCATAATCTATGGTTGTTGCAGATCATAGAGATCATATTTGCAAAATAGTGAAAGATTTTCTCTTACTTCAGCCTCAAATTAAATCTATTATTTTGCGTTTAAATGGTAGGATCTATAAATCTCACTTGCTGTGGTTCTCGATGGTTGTGCCTTACAAGTGATATTTTATGTATTATTTTGTATTAAAAGCATTTAACACGTTGACTGCGGCAGACGCCATACGGCGCAGGATGAGTATGTGAGTTTTCGGCATTACTCAGTAAAGACTAGCAATGTTGTTGTGAATACCATGTTATAAAACAATATTCAGTTTTCAACGTAAATGTCCACATTTTCATTTGCGTTAACAAATAAAATTCAAAATAAAAAATATTCAAAATCATACATACATTTACTAGTACTTTACATAATTGTAAGGATTAACCCATCCTACAATGTATAATAGTCGAGAGATTAATATTATACATTGGAATACAGTAATAATAATTGTAAAATTAGTGATCGAATACCGAGTTTTTACGTAAAATTTTAGTACCTTAGACATTACGCCTCAAACGCAATGTGGCAGTATTATTGGAAGGAAGTTAACAGATACCGGTGCAAAACAGACACAGCTCACACACATTTTAATGTTATAATATGTGTGTGTTATAACATGTTCACTGTTTCAGATCATAATCCAGCCCATGTTTGTAATAAAAGATACTTACCAGAAGAAAAACTGCGTCAATGAGTATACAGCAACTTGAAATTGGATTTCAAGAATTCCGTTTGTGGAAGAAACTGTTTTTCAGCGTTGATTAACAATTCAGTACCTCTGGCTACATGCTATTTGAATGTGGTATATTGTATAATCAAATTTGCATATTTATGACAGGGTACATTATTAAAAGATAGTGACACATGACTGATTTTTAATTATGACATATAGTTATATATGTTGTATGAACTTATATTTTGGATGCTAAACGTCATACATCAGTGATACGATTGTGGTGTTTTTGTTATCTGTTTCGATTATTAATTTGTACAATGTTGTCTAATTAATAAATAATTTTAAACAATTCATATGAAGTACACATATTTGATGTAATTCATTGTGCTATAAATACAAATTTTTAAAATTGTAATATGTTTGCTACAGGATGTGCGTTTTATTACGGATTAAAGTAAGATGTGTGTTTATATTACTTTCCTTCACGTTCCGGTATTATTGGCAGACTTGGAACCGAGAGCCTAATCACATACTATAACACACAACGTAATTTTTAATCTAATCAATTAAGTAATTCTCCATAAAAATGTATAGTCAACAGAGGTTGTAGGAGTTCAAATCTGGAGAGTAACCAAAAGGATTAAAGTACGAATAAATGTAAGTATACATAATATTTTTGTATTTTACTACTGAAATCATACATTTTCAGGTAACTAGTTAATATTTACATCGTTATTTGAAGCTAGTATAGCTTTTTATTTATGTGACTGGTGATTGTTTTAAGCTAGTCATGTTGAAAATTGCAAGTGAAAATATACCAACCCATTTCTTGAGTCCCACCAAAAGTAGTGAGCCAACGATGGCATTTTTTTTTTAAAGACACATCCTTTTTTTTGTCTGTATATTTAATAAAAGTTAAACTCTTTTTTTCAACGCAAATAGGTTTTCGGCTAATTAACTGAAAATAGTATTCAAGGGACTGTAGCATTGACAGAGGTTTGACTATTGGTGATGCGGAATGCGGAGAGATCATAGTCAGGAAATTCACACTTTCACTAATCTATTCATCTTCTTCTTTCTGATCAGATAATCGTTAAGACCCTTTGTGCTTATTTTCGAATTAAAATTACGTTAAGATTAGTGTAGATGTTTTAGCTTTCTCGTGAACAGATTTATTATATTTAGACATTATTTTACTGCAGCTCGTGGCGATAAATTGTGCCTGTCACAACATGAATTTATTAAAAGGTTTGTTTAAAAACTTATTCCATTAAATAAAACTGTTTCCCAAGTTTTATTATATAGTAATTTTCAATTGCGACCAATATAAAAAACCTTTATCATTCAATCTCAGCGGTACGCCACGTATTATATGAATTATTACAGTAAAAAGTGTAAATTTTAGCAGTGATATTTGTGTATACTTAGCAAGCTATTTGCTGAACAAGACGTTTTTCTCCAGTCTCATTTCAGGAAGGAGAATTATACCATACATTTTTACCCAATCAATACAACATACGAC
Organism: Homalodisca vitripennis; assembly: GCF_021130785.1. Classification (NCBI taxonomy): domain Eukaryota; kingdom Metazoa; phylum Arthropoda; class Insecta; order Hemiptera; family Cicadellidae; genus Homalodisca; species Homalodisca vitripennis. The sequence goes on along the minus strand of NW_025777312.1, from coordinate 96,601 downwards.
GAACCAGCAGTGATAGCAGCGATGTGTTTCCGTGCGTGATCTCAATTCTGATTTATGTCCGCCTTCCCAACTCAAATATTTCTGATTGGTACCACGCCTCTCACAAGACTGGGTTGATTTAGTACATTTACTTTATATTTCCAGTTCGTCAATTTAAACTTTTTTTGTGTTTGACTATGATTGATCTGGCATGTTACATATGGCATTACTAATAATTTTATGTATCAGTAAACATATAAGAGGTTTTAAAATAACAGTAAAAAATAAAGAAGTGAATAAAAGGGAACACAAATATTTTACGTCGATACTATAAACAATTCTGAGTTATAAGTTACTTCACTGAACCTATACTTAACTAAAATCACCACATGTTTTTTATTTACGGAAGTTACTAACTCAGTAAAGTAACAGAAATTGAGCGGGTACGCACCCTCCTAGTTCAAGTATTTTTTGGAGGATATAGGATATTTTTGGAAACTGTATGGGACGTATACTTACACTATAACAATTTTGTTATAACGTGATACGGAAAATTGGCTGTGAGCATTCGATTGAAAATCATCCAAATAATATTATACATGCGAGAATGCCTGTGTTTGCATGTTTTCATTGAGTCAAATGGTACAGGTATAGGTCTCCTTTCGAATTAAATGTTCAACGTTATATATTTCGTAGCAGTACGCCAATAGGTTTGATCAAGTTTTTTGTGGCAATATATAAATGTTTCGTTCTATTACAATAGCTAACGTGCAAAATTATAAAATTTGTAATTTTACACTAATTTTTAATCTGGAAAGGTATTGTGTCTGGAATATCACTGAAGCTCATGATCTACACAAAAGTATCATACCTGTGGACTTCCCTGCCACGCTCTAACTCACATCGGAATCGGCAATACAGAGCTACATCCAAGATATAGAGGCAGGGTAAAGTCAGAAAACCATTCTCCCTGAAAGCATCGCGGCACGACTCTCTAGGATTCAATTTGCATATGATTCTGATGACTTATTTCTGAAGCCTGAAAACTCTGTTGAATCTGATCCTGGCACATCCACCCCAAAGGCGTATGCCGTAGGTCAAATGAGGATATAAAAGGCCAAAATAGGCCATTTTTAGAACGTCAAAAGAGCAAACCTGTGCCAAATTCCTCAGGGCAAACACGCCTGAAGCAACCCTTGCACATACATGCTCAACATGATCGGATTCCACTTCCTCTAAAAGGGTGTCCTCTACCATGACAATGAGGCGAATTTCGTTAACTTGTTGACGGAGACAAAGCTTATATAATTCGTTTTTGTATTATTTGTTTTAAGATTTAAGTCCGAGAAATACTGAATACAAGAATTCAGTTCAACAAAAGTTTCTATTTCCAGAGCGGTGTTTGATTTTGCTCTGACGCAGAGAGTCGTGTCATCCGCATATTGGACTGTCTTTCCATTCTGAATTGACAGTCCAAGATCGTTCACATAAACTAAGAACAGTACAGGTCCAAGGATAGATCCCTGGGGGACCCCTGATTCAAAGGAACTCTCTGTGACTGAACATTGGAAATTTCTATAAACTGATATCTGTCAATGAGATACGATTTCAACCACTTTAGTGGCAGACCACGTACCCCATACGATTCCAGTTTTCGCAAAAGAGTAGCATGGTGAACACAATCAAAGGCCTTCGAAAGATCGAGAAATACACCAATCGTGTGCTCCCGACCCTCAAAACCCTCCACGATCGCATCCACAAGGCTTGTGATAGCATCAATTGTTGACATGTTTTTTCGAAATCCAAATTGGCTTGAAAGACAAAATGTCAAACCTATTGAGGAAATCCATGAGTCTTGCAAGAAAAAGTTTTTCAAATACTTTACTTAAAACTGGCAGAATTGAAATGGGACGATAGTTGCTTGCGAGGCAAGGATCGTCCTTCTTGAAAACTGGAATCACTTTGGCTGTTTTTAGCTGGGCTGGAAACACTCCTATTTCAAAGGACATGTTAACCAGTCTTGTCAGTGGTTTCAAAATGTGCTTTAGGCAACGTTTGATTAGCCACACTGACATGCCATTGATGTCACATGATTTTTTTGTGTTGAATCCCCGTATCACCCCCCGCCACCTCGTCCTCGCTAGCAGGAGAAAGCACCATGGACGATACCGGTCCCCTTATAGGTTTCAAAACTAGACCGACTGCCCCTCAAAGGCAGGTTCGGCACCGCGGTTGCAAAAAAATTACTAAACTCCCTGGCCACTTCTTCAGGGGTCTGTAAAAGTTCATCCCAGCTTTAATTTTTATTGGTTGGATTGATATGAAGTCTTTTTCTTCTATTGTTTAAAGAAGCCTCTGAACATTTATTTTCTGCATATATATATGCATATATATATATTGTCTGTTTCATATATTATATTTTTGCTAGTATGCATTGACTTTTCTCTTGAAAAAATTTGTAATTTAGAAGTACAGATTTGGATGTATTTATTTCATATTTTTCCTATAAGTATAGAAGACACATAATGTGTGTGGACATTCTTCACTACTGTAGCTGGAAACTACAACAATCAATTGTACTGACCAGTTACTTTTAGGAAGACCTGGTTGATTTGCTTGTGATCAGGACTCCAGTCACATCTGTAGAAGCCTTCGTCTACGTGCTTCACAGAGACGATCTTCAGACGAAAGTTGTTTGGGGCTTTGAAGCTCCAAGTCCCATGTGTACCGTAGGATCTCGTACTTATTGTTTCTATGGTTAATTTTCTGGATTTTGGATTCACGTATATCCAGACCACCCACTACAATCAAACGACGCTATAAAAAGAACGCAATTGCAGAAATCTGAAATATATAAACAAGTTTAAAAATATTCCAAACTATACTGATTATATAAGGAATGCATTTAACTTTATCTGTAAACCTGACGTTGGTTTAGCCGTGTTTTCAGTGAGATTGATATATTCACGATACAGTACTATAAAGTTATAAAAAATAATTTAATTTAATATTCCGCTTAACGTAATATCTTAAATTAACATAACTGTCCATACTTGGAGCAGTTAATTACCATGAAAAGTACTCATTTTGTTCCTAATATTTTACTGAATTTGAATGTTTTTTTTTAATTAATATTATGTAAAAAGATTTTTAACATATGAAGGGGTTCGAATTGTAAATACTACTTGTAAATTTCACTTATGATTTTTAAACAAGTTTTTATAGTTATTCTATCATTATAGGCATGTCGTTTTATGTAATTTATAATTACAGTGTGTCCTTCAGATATGGGTATCCTATAGTCAAAGAAGATCTCGGAGCCTATACGAACTGTGACGTTGACAGGGACACATCGCCATCCTCGGACTGAGGGATCATGATTGTAGTGGGGCTAGGCGGCAGCGACGTCACTGAACTAGTCTCCGTCTTTGGATCGGAGTGGGACAATATATTGCCGTCCTTACCTGCGGACATCCAGAAAAGAATTTAAATTATAACATCTTATTTTCATTTCGTTCGTATTTAAATATTTTTAATAAATAAAATGTCAAAAATGAAGATTAATGCTTTATTTGTTTGTGGGTAGAATTCTTAATCGGCAGAGTTTCAATATTTAATGTGATTCCTCAAGAAGTAGTACGTTGTAAAATAGCTAACTTAGTAACGTTGTAAAGGGAGCATTTGAGGATAGCCTTCTTCCTGTTTTTCATTGCATTTCACTGTTTTCATTTCTTAGATTTTTTAAAGTTTTTGAACCAGTCTAAAACTATTTATTACATGTGTATAAAAAACTTAAAAAAAATAAAATAAATAATTGTATACATTACATAGAAAAGTATTGAAATAGAGCATAGAAAAAATTATATTTGAAGATTTCATATCCTACTTTCTTTTAGCTAGAATCATTATTCAGACATGTTAGTTTGGAGTTTTAATATTTCAGAGAAGAGAGGTGTTTTACGATACACGATTTAATTCTTTCAATAGTATTTTTAAGAAAGGTTTTCCAAATAACAGTAGTCCTTAATCCAACAAAAACATTCTTTTTTTAAAGTAATATTGAATAAAACATTCCTTTTTTAAAAGTAATATTGAATACTGAAATTAGTTTTTTCTAAACTTACAAATTCCAAACAGTCACAATAGATCAACTGCCTAAGAACATTTTTGTATTTTGTGTGTGTTAATATTAATGAAATTTAAAGTATTAATAATTGTTATTATAATATTTGGTATTTTTACTCGTATTATGATTTTTGAGTATTTTCCTTTTTATTTAGTTTAACTGTAAGTTACATTAAAATCCTAATGAATAAGAATGAACTATATATATTATATTATTAGTAGATTAGGATATATATATATATATATATATATATATATATATATATATATATATTGTGTAAGTGTACAAATATTATTAAAATTATTCATTGTAAACCTCATTTCTAAACTTTTATATAGCATTGGAATTGTTTTAATATTACTGAGCCCATTGATATTGGATATATATATATATGTATATAATATTATTAGTAGATTAGGATATATATATATATATATTATATTATTAGTAGATTAGGATATATATATAGTGTATATATTCCAATGCTATATAAAAGTTTAGAAATGAGGTTTACACTGAATAATTTTAATAATATTTGTACACTTACACAGAATTATAGCAAAAATAAGTTTGAGATCATCACTTACCTCCACTAGTAGCTCTAATGATAGTGATAAAACTAATATGGTATTTTAATATCTTGCTGACTTTAATGCTATGAAATATATATCATTATTAACTGAATTTGTATAAATGGCAAAAGACGAATTAAATTTCAATAAACATTTAATCACAAAAAGTACTTGCTCCGCCGAGACTCGATCCTGGATCTCTCACTTGCCAGGTGAAAGTATATAGATATTACTCGTATTATGAGTGTCGAGTATTTTCCATTTTATTTAGTTTAACTGTAAGTTTCATTAAAATTCTAATGAATATAAGAATTTCAATTGAAATAAATAAATAAATATATATATATATTTACAATTTAACCTATATTGTAATATAGGTTATATTTAATAGATTAAATGCGCGGTTGAATGTATTAATATTTAAATTGTAGTAATTGAAAAGATGTTTAATTCACTTAAATGAAATGGCTCTCATTTTTCTAATAAAATGCGTCATTTTATTTCCTTACAAATTATTTACACCTCATTGTTAATAATATATTTATGAAATTAAACTATTTATATTAATTTACGTTTCAACAGTTGTATTATACTTATCATTATTTTCTCACTAATGCATTGTTTCTGAGTGCTTTATATAGGCAAATATTCTTCATTAACGTAATCGTAACGACTTGCATGGCACCCCGAACCATGTTTTGGCCAATCTTCAACTTACTTCATTTCACTACCGTTTGAACACACTGAACTTTGCGAGGATCTTATAAAAAGAATTAAAGCGTGAAACAAGGTATAGTTCAAGGTTGTATTACTGGTAAAAACATGCAGTCACACATAGGATTCGAACCTGCGGTATCTGAAACTCAGATATAGTTTAATGCCTTAGTTGTTTCTGAGAGACATTCTTCTTATGACGTATCTAGAAAGGGTTGCGCAGCATAAAATTACCGGCCCTTATAGCACAAAGTAAAAGTTGGCGAATTTGTGTCTTACACGAGACTTATATCCACTGAAAGTCAATTTTGCATTTCCCAAAATATTGTGATCATGCCAAAATTATATAAATGAGGCATAAGGCAGGAAGGTTAAGGAAGAGAACCACCAAGACGAGATTATAAGTCCACCTACCCTTCTTTGCGGCATCTTAGAACACTTGCTTTATTTGAATGCTGTTTCGCCGTTATTCCGTCCAGAGTTCGTCGGGGTTCAGTGTGGTCTTTTTTTATAATAGAGTGCTTGTCGTTAGCAAGCATTTCTATAGGTAACATTTCGGGAAAGATGCACGCTGCATCCTGAGAAACCATGGGGAAGGCACTGGTGACTCTTAACGCATTCTGTTGACGGCACTGTTTATGTGTTTGTTTGATGTACACAATTTCAAGACAATGAAACGTAAATAACGTTTAAAATCTACTTTAATTGCATGTTCTAAAATTCAGACTTGCCTGTCATAATTTTTTATTTAAAGAACCAAATACTTTGCACTACAACATAATGAAATTTCAAAGAAAATGATAATATCACTAATAAATATCAAATAATTTACAAAAATACGCAAGGACCAATATAATTGGAACAATAATTATGAGGTTGGTCGTATCTTATAATATTGAGAAATATAGTCATCTTTACTATGCCCAATTATAGCATTCTACGAGTATAAGGAGTTGCTTGCATAGGTTAGCAAATAATTTTCAAATACCCTTTTGAACCAAAATCAAAGTGTGAATTTATAAAACAAATTAATATTTCCTAATTTACTACGCCTCGCATCACTATTAAAATTATCTTCTTCTAATTGAATGTATACCCGAATTAAGGTTATTAACAATTTTTTAATGGTAAAGGAAATCTTGAATAACGAATAAAATGTTCCCTATTTGTTTGAAAATAACATTAGTGGGTGGCAAAATAACAAATTGTAACAATACGAAAATATGTTTGCTAGATTGATGCGGTAAGTAAATTGGAAATAACACATGTACATTAAGTGGGGAAACTTATCAATTTTCCTCATTAACTCAGTAACCTAAGTGATATTCACACTAGTAAATTAAAAGCTCTTCTGGTGGACCAACCTTTTAAGTTTTCCTTTGAAGAACCATCGGATCTCTGGTTATTCAAAGAGACCATTTAGCATTCATGGGTCTAAAAAATGTAGCCAGGCTGTAATTGCTTCCTGAATAAAATATACTTTCTCGCACCGAAATTTATATATTTAATGCTTTAGAGAATTATCATTCAAACAGAATAAAGTATGATATTACACTAACACGTTCTCAAATGAGTGACCACAAATACGCTTGAGGTTTACGACAAACTGTCCAAATATTAATGTTATAAAATTGTAAGATAGCACTTTTGTATGAAATGTTGGAAAACCTTCCCCGTTTGTGTGTTATTCTTTTTCAACGTTCAACAAATAAAGTGGCCAAATATAAAATAACACACACACACACACACACATATACATTAAATTGTATAAATGGCAAAAAGTACTTGCTCCGCCGGGAGTCGAACCCGGATCTCTCACTTGCCGGGTGGATGTGCTACCATTAAACCACAGAGCGCTTACTTTTTCCGATTCAATTATTTTGTATTTGGCCGTATCTGTCACATATGCGTTTAAATAAGCAAACTAAAATATGATTGGAAGACCAAATACCTGTCAAACGACTTTTATTTAAATTAAATTATATAAATAGCAATAGCCTTATTTAATTTCAATAAACATTGAACCAAAAAAAGTACTTGCTCCGCCAGGAGTCGAACTCGGATCTCTCACTTGCCGGGTGGATGTGCTACCATTACACCACAGAGCGCTTACTTTTTCCGATTCAATTATTTTGTATTTGGCCGTATCTATCACATATGTGTTTAAATAAGCAAACTAACATATGATCGGAAGACCAAATACCTGTCAAACGACTTTTATTTAAATTAAATTATATAAATGGCAATAGCCTTATTTAATTTCAATAAACATTGAATCAAAAAAGTACTTGCTCCGCCGGGAGTCGAACCTTAATAATAATATAATATAATAAATAATATATATATATATATATTACTGTATATATATAATTGTATATATATATATTTATACAATTATATATAATATAAATTTAATTTAAAATAAAATATGAATAATTCACTTAAATCAATATTAGCTCTAATCTTTTTAGTAACATGATTTGTATCTATTCGTTACAAATAATTTACTTATCAAATTTAAATTATTACTAATTATGTTTAATACAATAGTCATTATTGCTACCGTTATTTTGTAACTAATACATTTTATTGATTCCCGCACTGTCAAAGTTCCTTGCTTTTCTTTATCCTCCCATGGGTCGGTACCGTCCTTGGGTTAGTCTTCTGCAATAATTGTGTATAACTTTATCATCAGCAACATTAGCATCATCACAGAACATTTAGTACATATGGTACGATTTATATTCTTTAAGACATGTATGGTAAACGTGTTTTAGGAATTTATTTTTTCACGTCCATTTATGCTTTATTTTGAATTTCTAATATTCAGGGTCACCTTGTTCTTAATGACTGTGTAGAAACAAATTCAGAAGATAATAACTGGGCCATATATCTGTTACCATCTTAATTCCATTACTCACTTTACCTGAATATTTGTGAGTGATATTCTTTCAGTCAAATGACATTATCCAGAAAGTTTGTCTCAGCATCAAAACCAGACCTTATATTGCAAAGTAAAATAGACGAATTTGTGGCTCACACGAGATGCATAATCAATGAAACTTACTTTTACATTTTGCCAATACATTGAGATCATGTTAAAACAATGTAAATAAGTCAAATAAAATCGAATCAAACCGTTTTTATTGCAGCGACAATATTTGCATTGTATGGAAATCGTCATGGGTTTTTAAAATTTCTGAAATTCATACAACAATACACACTCACACACACAATTTTACAGTTACGCCTCTTCCATTCGTCGCCAATTAAACCCACTTAGTAGAGCGGAGTCAGTATTCTGATTGGAAGTATTCTGATTACTAGGGCAGGCGTTCATAAACCACCGTTCTGTTTCTCCCAGTTCGGTAGTTAGCTCCCCACCTGTCTCATACATGTGTAAGTCTCGGCCTCTGTTTAAGGCATATTTAATCATACAAAACAAAGTTGTTTCCAAAATGTAGAGGCACGGCAGAGTCAACAGCTGCAGTTTCTTGTAAGCTTCCCTACACGACTCTCTAAATTTAATTTTGGCGATTATTCGAATTGCTTTTTATAAGTCTGAATGCTATATGAAACTGTGAAACTGTCCGTTTGCGAAAGCTTCCCAAAGGACCACCGCGTAAGCCAGATGGGGGTAAATCAGTCCATAATACGTCGTAATCAGTACCTGACTCGAGAAATATTTGGCTAAAGATCTCAGAATAAAGATTCCTGAGCAGAGTTTGAGTAAACATGGTCAATACGATTATTCCAAGTCAGTCCTCGATCAAGTCGCATTCCTAGGAACTTTGAAGAGCTGAATTCTTCCAGTTTGTAGTCATGAAACAAAATGGCAGGCCCACACTGGTTGCCTGAAGTGCAAATTTCAAAACGATGGTTTTTGAAGATTTTGTTGTAAGATTGAGGCTGTGGAAGTATTGGACACAGTTTTTTATGTCAAAAAAGCCTGTTCTTCAAACACTTCATTTGATATTGCATTGAAAAGGAGAGTCGTGTCGCCGGCAAACTGCACTAATTTTCCATGCAGAAGCTATGGTTTTATATCATTGACGTAAATCATGAAAAGCACAGGACACAGGATGGATCACATGGGAGTCTGTAACTTAGTTCTATTTCTTTGGACAACTTACAAGATATCTGGATAACTTGGAATCTGTGAGTTAGAAACAAGCTAAGTCATTTAAGAGGCACGCCTCGAATACCATGAGGCTCAAGTTTGTCAAGCAGTGTACCATGGCAACGCAGTGGAATGCTTTGGACAGGTCTAAGAACACACCCATTGTGTGGTTACGGCATGCAATCCCCTCTACAATCATATCGACAAGACTAACGACTGCGTCTGTTATCGATTTGCCCTTCCTGAATCCAAATTGTTCACTTGAGATTTGATTGCAATATTTGTCCAAAAGCAATTTTACAAGTTTTTCAAAAACTTTGGTCAATAATGGCAAAATTGAGACAGGCCGATAGTTAGTGATTGAAGCTGGATCATCCTTCTTGAAAATTGGAACAACTTTAGCAATTTTCGGGAGAGAGGGGAACACTCCTGTTTGGAATGAATAGTTTAACATTTAAGTTAAAGGTCTCACTAAATGCTTGCAACATCTTTATATTAGCCACGGGGATATTAGATTGAGGTCATTAGATTTTTTGGCTGGGAGCTGTTGAAAAATTGGGTGAAGCTCATCCTCAACGACAGGAGCCAACACCATTGATGATATCGGTCTCTGTATTGGCAAGGGGCGTACTAGAAGTTCAGATGGCCGAGGACCTTGCCCACCAGCAACGGATGCGAATAAGCCGTTGTCTGTTTTTATCCTTCACAAGCCTATCCCTAATTTTAATTTTGATTTGTTTGTGAGCCTTTGTTTTATTGTTAATGAAGCAGTAAATTGTTTTTAAACGATTTCGGAAGAGAGAATGGATTTTGAGACATCATATACTTTTTCGACTTCAATCACTTTCCTGTATATTTTTTATAATTCTTATAAAACATTTTGAATTGCTCGGTTGAAGTGTTTACGTAAATTTTGGAGAAGAATTTTAGTTTTGTCCAAAATATACAATACCCACTGCGATCCAGTAGTTTTTTTTACTTTTTTCTCAAACATTAATCTGTTTAGAGCATATTAAAGTGAAAATTTAGAGTATCGTTAAACAATTTAAGTTGCTGTTTTAGGAGTAGAAATGAATTTAGAAGATACCATCTTTCGTTAAAAAGGGAAATGTTGAGGTGTGCAATACCTTCTGGCTTTATATCTTTTACTGTTTGCTTAATTTTTTGCTTATTTTTGAATTGCACCCCTCTAATAACGGCTTCTTGGGCATAGTGTTCTGATATAGCTTTATTCACTACAAACACTGCGACACTTGAGTGTTTGGTTACGATTTTTTCGACACCCGATTGTGTTGTAGCCGTCACTCTTGTCGGAGTTTTGACTACCAACTACAGGTCACATGACCTAAGTAGATCGACCAATCGAATTTAGGAATGGCGAGTGTTGTCCAACTCGTCAATGTTGACATCCCCCTTTACGACAAATTCTTGCCGTTGTAGTCAGGCATGTCGATAATTTTTCGAATTCAGAACAAAAGATGTCTTCATTACCAATAGGAGGCTTGGTATGGCTACCACTAAGTGAGCCCTGTATGGTTAATGAAGAGAAATAACTGGACGAAAGAGAGTAGTTACCACTATTATGCAAATATGTCAAAAGGTGTATATCTTTGATAACACAGGTCTGCGACTAAAAATTGTTTCAATTTCAATAAGTGATTTTTATAGTATTTTCAACGCTGATTTTGGGAAAAATAGTGGAAAAATTTCATCACGTACAGTTATTTGACAAACTGCTTGTCTAGTTTTAGCTATTTTTATATTTTTATAATTTTTTTAGTATTTAAGTGACTTTGAATTTGGGATTTTAGAATCCTCATAAACTGTTATTTAGCATAAAGTACTTTTTAAAATTATAACAAAAATACTATGAGGTATTTTTAGTTACATAACAGTTTTTATACTACATAAGTTATACGTAAAATAAAGAGTAATTAGGAGAAACCAGCAGTATTTTCATGTCGGTGCTTGTCCATTGCCTCCCCCTCCCCCTATTTATTTACTACTGACTCATTGAGTGAGTATCTTTCATGTCAGTGCCTGTCTGTCGCAATGCCCCTTCCCCTCCATTACCAAGCAGTGAGCTCCTGCTATTGTTCTTCAGTTCACAGTACCTCTTCACTCTAGGCTGTTCACGTCTTGTTGTTACTAGTGCTTTAGAGTAGTGACTGTTTTATTGTGTTGTGATTTTGGTTTATGAACAATGGCTACTAGAGGATGTATAAACTCACCAGATTGCTTCTGCTACATTTGTGGTAACTATACCATTAAAAGGCAACAAAGAAAAATTTCTGATTTTGTTGAAAAGGTATACTTTGCCTATTTTGGTATAAAATTAGGCGATCAAGATAAGTCTTGGGCCCCACACAAAGTTTTGCTCAGTGTGTGTTGAAGAACTGAGGCAATGGTTTTAAGGTAAAAAAACAGTCCTTACGTTTTGGAATACCAATGGTTTGGAGGGAGCCCAAAAAATCAAAGTGATCACGTTACAAACCTATTTTTGTTCTTGTAACGTGCAAGGTTTCAATTTGAAAAACAAAAAGGACATTTCTTACCGTAACATACAATCTGCCATTCGCCCTGTTCCTCATGGACCTGGAGTACCAACACCCTCTCCTCCAGATTCTTTGGATGATATTCTAGATGACCATGAGCCATTGCATCAGCAAGGTGATAGTGAAGCAGACAGTGATGGCTACGATCCCGGCACATCTGATCCCATTCCATTCTCACAAACTGAACTTAATGGTTTAGTTAGAGACCTAGGTCTTCCTAAGAATTTGGCAGAAATTTTAGGATCTAGATTAAAAGATAAAAATATGCTGGCTCCGGGTACATCTTTTTCTTGGTATAGATATAGGGAGAAGAAGTTTGTACCTTTCTTCTCTCAAGAAGGTGATCTGGTGTTTTGCAGTGATGTTCCTGGCCTCATGGCATGTTTCAAAATAGAAAACTCCTGATGAGTGGAGACTTTTTATTGATTCTTCAAAAAGAAGCCTAAAGCAGTACTTCTACACAATGGCAATAAGTATGCGTCTGTGCTAGTTGGACACTCGGTGCACTTAAAAGAATGTTATGAAAACCTTGAACTGGTTTTAAATAAACTCTGCTATCCAGACCATAAATGGACACTATGTGGTGATTTAAAAGTGATTTCAATGCTACTTGGTCAACAAGGTGGCTATACAAAGTTCCCTTGCTTTCTCTGTGAATGGGATAGTAAAAGACAGAATACAACACTACTTAAAAAAGTTTGGCCACTAAGAAAAACCTTACAGGTAAGGGTTTAAATGTTGAGAGGAAAAGACTTGTGGATCCCAAAAAGGTGTTACTCCCACCACTTCAGATTAAGTTGGGGCTGATGAAACAATTCGTTAAGGGACTGCCAAAAGAAGGGAAGTGTTTTAAATATCTTTGTGAGCAGTTTCCTGGTTTATCCGAGGCAAAGCTAAAGGAAGGAATCTTTGTCGGACCAGACATTAAAAAACTCATGAGAGATCCAAATTTTGGTGACAAAATGGAAACAAAGGAGAAGGCAGCATGGACGTCTTTTAAATTAGTTGTTACTGGTTTCTTAGGAAACAAAAAAGATCCAAACCACGAGACAATCGTCGCAGACATGCTTGACAACTTTAAGAAGCTGGGCTGCAACATGAGCATTAAAGTTCATTTTCTCCAGTCACATCTAGAATACTTCCCTGAGAACCTTGGTGATGTAAGTGAAGAGCAGGGCGAAAGATTCCACCAAGACCTTAAGGAAATGGAAAGAAGATACCAAGGAAGATGGAACGTTAACATGATAGCGGACTACTGCTGGATGTTGAAAAGGGACAATCCTCAACAAAATCCACAGCCGGCAAACCACTAAAAGAAGCTTCGACGGAAAGCGAAAGCGTTACTATAAAGACTTATGAGCTTCTAAATGAAAGTGTATTGGAATGTATAGCTTAGAACATGATTTATGTATAAAATAAAATAATTTAACTTTAGAAAAAATTTTGTTTTTTCCCCAAAAGTAATTTCTTTTTGTGAGAAAACCTGACGTGATAGGAAAAAATGGATTGCATTTTTGAAATCAGCGCAGAGAAATACATAAAAATCAGCTACCAAACTTAAAACAACTACAAAATATTTTTTTTGTAGACCTGTGTAATTTACTCCAGTCTCAATACTTTGTGTGCCATAGTGGATTTTCGCTTGTATAACGAAAATATGTATATATATATATACTAGGGTTTGGGTAACCTTTAAATAGAAAACTGTAAGATTGGTTTTAGAACAGTCTTTAAATTTATAGTAAAAGTGAGATAGTAACTTTGTCTTTGATATCGGATTATAGTACTGGCCAAGAGTACTATACTGGTTATGATTGATACTTGCTAGAATCTCCAGTCTAAACTATATTTTTAATACGGCATTTGCTTTTCTTATCTGAATATTTTCTTACTATGTTCTGAACAAGAGTTGCAGAAATGGTTGACATAAGAAGCTTATATTATGGTGTTAATACGAGTTTAAAGCTTATTCTATGCTCTGAAGACTATGAATGTACACAATAAATTATTTACAATTTACTTATATATTTGTAACATATACTGATCATTTACTTTAAGGAAGACCTGATTAATTTTTTCTAGTGTAGAGACCAATAAGCAATAGTAGAGGCCTTCATCTTCGCGGGTGACAGAACCGATCCTCAGGCGGTAGTTGTTGGGGGCCTGGAAGCTCACGGTCCTACATGTGGTAATGGTTCCCTTATTTATTGTCTGCGTGCGTAAGATTCGGGATTCCGGATCTACGAATGACCAAATTACCTGCCAGAATCATACGACATTGTCAAAAGGAAACAATTGCAGGACTCTGAAATATGTGAAGGGAAGTTAAGAGAAGACTAGTATTTCCTTAACGAATAAATTTTACTTTACCCCTAGACCTGATGCTGGTTATTGTAAAAATATGCAAAAGTGCTCAAAGATTTATTCTTGTTTACTTAATTTCTTGACTTTTTTTAACTCAGCATTAAAATAATTTGAGTGTTCAGTTTTCATTTTACACTTCTTGCATTATTTTGTATTTATTCGACATACCAGTAGTGTACACTACAATAACATATTTTAGAGAAATTCAGATTTCTCGACATTATACTATCATTTTAGTCCTTAGTTTTATATATTTTATTATTTACAAAGAGTCCGTTGGATGAGGGTTTCCTGCAGTCAAAGATGACATCGGAGCCGACACGAGCTGTGACGGTGACAGGACCTCCGCCATCCTTGGAGTATGAACTGGTTGAGTCTGAAAGAAGCGAGGTATTTCGTTAGCTACGGGAACCTAGCGAATAGTTTCAATGTGCAGATAAAGCATTAGAGAAAGAGAGAGGGTGAGAGAGGGAGAGAGAGAGGGAGGGAGAGAGAGATATTTATACCCAGTATTAGTCAGAGTTTACTAACCTGTCGCCACTAAGGAGAGCGTGAGGACTCACAATGACACTACCATCTTGATGGATGTTACCAGCTTAATCTGCATGTGTCCACCGTTTCTCCTGAACCTGAATATCAATCGGTTTTTTATATTGTATGTATAAGGAAAATAAATATATATATACGAGTTTATTTTAAAATTTACGTTGTATTAATTTATTTTATCTACATTTTTACTGCCCAAAATTACGTTTAAATTGTTTGTGTGTTTTCTTGTATCTGCAATATACTATTTAGCTGACCATTTCATTTCATACACACAAATGGTCTTGCTTACGAGTTTATATACTATCAGTCATTCCATAGCCATTGAGAATTTTATGCGAGAAATATTAATGAACAAATTTTTGTTCATGACATTAATAGCTGAATAACACATTTTATGTTGAGGTAACCAGAATTTTTGGACATTTACTACTATTAAGTGACTCAAAAAATCAGGATGATTTTAGAAATCAAATATATATCCTAGAGGATCACTATACTTCTGAGCATTGACTGTTTATTACACATATGCATATATAGTGCTGCTATGCAGTGCTGGACTTATGCATTTTAGATTTTATAAGTTTTCTTGTTTAAAATTCATTTATTTGAAAAATAACTACAAATCTAACAGTAATATCATTCTGAATACCTGTCAATTTACCGACTGAGCCTAACAAGCCTTAAAGTAAAAATTATGGTTGCCTGTAAAGTCGGTTTTACGGGCGAAGATTTTACGTGACAACGTCTTTTTCTCGGTAGAATATTTATTGATATGAATATTATTAAATTGCACAATAGGAGCAAGGAATTGAATTAAAATAAGAATTGCACAAATTTTAACTATAGAAATATATTTTGTTTACTAAAACATTGTACATAATTTGAAATTAATTAAAATTTGTTATTGTAAATGGTAAAGTTGAATAAAACATTTACTAAAATTGGAATTTGAAATTCTTGCTAAACACAGTTAAATTCTAACTCCGCGCGTGGTGATTGGTCGGTTTAGTTCGTTTGTTTGGTCGCACTGTTATGACAGGTTAGAGGTTATAATTTGTTATTTTAAATGTTTGACTAGCAATACGCGCTGTTTCTTCTCAATCGACTGAATTACGATTGATTGCAGAGTGATTTAAACTAATAATTTACTTAACACTATCAACATTTGTCAATAGTATGACATAACCTATAAACTCAGTTTCTCAACTTTTGTGTCAATCTAACAATTAATCAATCAATCATAGTTTACGATAATGAAATATCAGTGTACAATTATTTACCTTTATTGTTGTAGTTGTTGTAAATGACGAATCTAAGCACTCCACATTTTCACGAATAAACATAGTTATCTGCTTTATCCCGTGCGGCGGACCCACAGTTATCTGCTTTATCCCGTGCGGATCCCGTGCGGCGGACCCACTGGACGGGCATCGTAACGTTACCGGGCGTTACACTTTTTCATGAGTGACTCCGAGCCGCAACCTAATTTAAGACGTTGTCACGTCAAAAATCAATAATACTACAATTAGAGACGGGAATCTGATCTTTTCCAAAGGCAGGTAGTGTAACTAACCTAAAATAACTTCAATACAACTTAAATAACTTAAATAAAAACGAACCATAATTGATAATATTGACGTTAACAAACAAATGTTTGTGTTATTACTATGTTAAATCAGTCATTAAGTATCATTTTGTTTTGTTTGAGTGCATGTAACTAAGTCTTATAAAGCATAGAAATACCAGAGCTCATCTATTTGGAACTAAAATAACTTCTATAATTAAAGTATTGTATTTTTAATCTCCTATTATAGATAATTTAAAATGTGGAGACAATTATTAGGCATTTTATTTGAAGGGAATTAGTGTTAAAATAAAGCACGCAAAGTAGTCCAAGGTCCAAAGTAGCCTGTAGTTAGATGCACTATGTCAGTAATATGATTCTGAATACATGTACGTTTAGTTAACCTTAAAGAACTGGGAAGAAGTGCACTTACCGCATTTCCATGTTCTGAGCTGCTATACAACGGTGGCTGAGGTCCGGTGTTGTATACAGTGTTGTATACTCGATGTTACGCACAGTATGGCAGAAGCAGCCGCACTGACCATAAACAACTGTATTGCTGTAGGTGGCTCGAGTTAATCCACATAAATTGGTATTTCCGCCTCTTTGTATCTGCTCGATTTTCACTCCATATGCCTGCAGAAAAAGTTGTATTTTTGGGAACTATTGAAACATACAAATATCCGTAATTTTACATATGTCATATATTAAACTAATATATTAAAAGTACGCTTGGTTATATCATACTTTCGGTAGTCACTAATGTAATAAACTGCCTAATCTCGACTGATGCTTAACTGATTGGTAGGTCTGCCAATTTAATTTATGAAGCCTCGATTAATTTTCCTTTTATCCAAATCCAAATCAGTCTACCATCAGTCCAGATTAAGCCGCTTTGATTGCCAATTCTGGAAAACTAACTATAAAGAAAACTAAAAGTACCCAACAGATTAAATTATTTGTAATAAACTTCTGCGGAGTAACAGTGTGTTTTTAGGTGAGTGAGGTTGAGCCAGATTTTTTTAGTCGTGGTCTTAGGCTGACCACTAATGTAAATTGCGATCTAAGAATACCAGATTGTTTTAGTCTTGATCGCAGACTGGCCTCTCATGTAAGGGCTAGAAGTTCGATAAGATTACGATTGCGTTTGGGGTTTTATTGTTTCGCAATCTCGTTTTGGAGTTTCATCGAGCCTAATACGATCTTACATATTTTGGTAACCACGAAACGAGCTTAGGGTGCGAATTATCAGAATTCGCGGCTCTCTACTCGAACAATTGGTGGAGAAATTTGAATTCGGTAGCTGGGGAAAAAATTGCGTAATTTTTCCGTTTTTCCGGTGACTTTGAATATAGCTTCGTCTACCTCGGGCTTGCGGGGTAAATTTGATCATCATTTGTATGACACACCACCCAACTCCCATTAGTATTTTGAGTCTGCTACGACCCCTGGAAGTAACCCAGCCATTGTAGGCAAAGCGGTTGGTGGCAACTCCCTCTTGCAGATAATTATATTGGTCTCTTGAGAAATTTGTCAAAATCCGCATTCTTGCTGTGGTCTTCAAGTCCTTGTTACTTGTTAGCCAAAAAGACTAAGTTCATCTTTCTTAGTAATAAACTGTCCTTCGAGATACCATTTGTGATCTGTCGATCCCCGAGGACTAAATGTGTTGCAGCACATCACTACATGTATCAGCAGGGTTCTCAGAAGCGGAAGTATGAGAATAATGATTTATTCCTTGAAATAACACACAACAATTCACGGGAGAATAGTACATTAATATGATGTATTACTTTTTAGTACAGAACTATGTACCACAGAGCTCTTAAATGGATTGTCACTAATAAAACGGTCGTAATTAATTAAACTGTTAATTTGCTTATGAACTTGTTTATTGGTATGGCAGGTGGCAAGAGACAGGGTGACAGGTGGCAAGGCACAGGGGTCGATTACCTGATT
This sequence comes from Homalodisca vitripennis, assembly GCF_021130785.1. Lineage (NCBI taxonomy): Eukaryota > Metazoa > Arthropoda > Insecta > Hemiptera > Cicadellidae > Homalodisca > Homalodisca vitripennis. Next base: position 78,099 of record NW_025777312.1, on the reverse strand, counting down.
ATTGAGGTAGTATGGCTTAAATTGCATGAAGGGCGGTAATAATTTATAATAATTCATTTATATTAGTTTATCAATACATAAATTTTCTAAAATACGTGATATCTAACATATGAAAATCGTAAAAAGAAAATAGTCAATCAGAAAATAAGGCGAAATATTTTGAATGAAAAATTGGTCAAAATTAAGACCATTCAATGATCAGGTATGTATTCTATATTTTTTATTATTATTTTAAGAAATATTTAGATTTGTGCTTAAATTTATGAATTCTATTCGTTGCGTTCAGTTAGAACCAATAAAATACGAATATACTGTACACTATTACTAGTAATCATAGGAGATTGTCACAACCCTATTTAATTAAACAACAATAATTAATATTCCCACTTTAGAGTTTTTTTTATTATTTTTTTTATTTTATTTTTTTTTTTTTAAGAAATGAACATTGAACGACAATATAAAAACAGTAATGTGTATCTAATTATAATAAAATGAGCTACTGATAAAGCTTTATAATTGTTACTTAATTACATAATGTCAATAAAATTAAAAGTTACAAAAATGAGTACTTGGTTAAAACTGATTTTAGATGTACTCCAAATGGAAACTGACAAACATTTTAGGAAAAAAGAGAGTTGTTTACTAAACAATTATTTAATTAAACTATATTTTAACATGAACTTCATAATTAATTATTCTAAGAAGAAGGCTAGTATTCTAAATAGTGCGTATGATTCTCATGACTAGTTGAAGTAGACAACTTAAATGAACTGTCTTGGAGTGGGGCTATGTATTATTTATTCGGGTACAAAACGTGTAATATTCTTCACAGTAATTAATATGCCGTTGATATAACTGGCCTTTGATTATTGCTATCTTCTCCTACATTTCTAGATCTAGACACTTCCATTCAAATACACCAGTGTGAGTATGATCCCTTGTCAATCCCTTTATCAAAAGAAACCCGTGAGTCGGACATTGGGTCCCAGGGCTGGACCGCCATAATAAGTAGCTAAGAAGCTCTGACAATTTTAAAACGTGGACTTACGTTTTAAATTTACCTTTCTTTACCTTTTACCTTTTTACATTTTTTACCTTTTTACCTTTTTACCTTTGACCTTTCTTAACTTATTAGAACATATCTAATAAATATAAACTGAGGATACATCCCAGGTATACCTTGGACTGTAAACCGAGAGCTACTATGCATTGTATAAGTCCACTACATGGTAAGTCATGAATTCCATAGAGGTATTTTCTGTGTGAAAAAACTCAATTGTCAGCACTGCCAGATTTTGTAGGGATGAAAATGGGAGGATATGAAAAGAGTTGAAATTAAAAATAATACTCTTTTTTCTGATCATACTTTCTTAGCTTGACATACATAAAACTAACTGTTAGTAAACCGTTGGTAAACCAACTTTAAACATGCTAACAATTATATACAGACCCTTGAGCGATAAATTTAATTGCCTTTATATAGTTGTCTGATGGCGATATAGCCGTATTTATGTGTATCATATTCGGTTTAAAGTAAGAAAAATATAATTTTAGAAGAAATTTTTCATAATGTAATTGTTTTGATACCGTATTATTTCGAAAAACTATCAAAAATTGCGTGTTGAAAAACCGTTTTCTTTGTTTTATTTATTTTCTTAGGAAAACGATGTTTGCTTTATAATAAAAATTTAAGATGTGTGTTTATAGATTGCAACTTGGCTCTTGGATCCTAGGTTAATATTTTTGTTTGTATTTTCCTTAATAACAAACAATAAACAAAAGTGCAGGATAGAAAAGTAAATGAATGGAAATAAATAACTGCGAGAAAACTCTGACTTAAGGATAGTGAAAACTGCCTTTAAAATCTGCTTCTCTTTGCTTGCAATAAAAATTACAAATATATGTCTTTGATATCAATATCTCAATATCTTAAATGATATACCTTCTCTTGTGAATGAAGCAAGTAGTAAAGTTAAAATTGACCTTAAAATTGTAACATATATAATGAAACTCAAGTGTGACGATAGAAATTTCAAGTAGCGGAAACAAATCAGTGTGGGTTAAATCTAACTTGGGGGCAGACAAAGTATCTTCTAGACGCTGGTTCTCCTCGCTTGTTTTAGAAATTGTATGTGTGCAATTTCGAGAGGACAATTGGCAAATTATATAAAATTTGTGACAGTTTGTGAGGTGAAATATTATAATTTGGAGAACTCATTTTTTTTCTGTCTTCCAGGGAGATAACGTTGTGGATATGGTTATAATGTGGTGTTAGGTGGGTTATGATAGTGAGTGGCTGTTTGAATATCTGTACAAAATAAAGTGACGAATGTAACACAATGTTCAATAGAACAATACTCTGTCTGAAACTATAGTAGAAGGCTTGTTTCCTTTAAGGAACAAGTGCAATGAGGTGTTTTTTCACCTTCATATCCTAAGTGAAAAAATATTACTACCATGGGAGATTTGCGAGGTCAGACTAATCCAAATTAGGAAATGGTTTAAGCTTCCAAATTAAGCTTGCCTTGTGTCAGGTAATCTATCCACCTGCACTTTTTGTGGGTATTGGATGAAGTTGTTCCTAATAGAAGTGACGGTCGTGTATTTGCTTTTTTTATAAGTTTAATTCCACTCTCTTGTTTGATTTCATTTACAATTACTGAAGTAGAAATACAAACAAAAGTAGCAGTTACACATGGCCTTGAAACGAAATTTTCAATTTAATAACAGATACATCACAGACACATAATTTTAAATGCCACACAAACACCCTTAAACTTTTTCATGTCTTTATCCCTACCTAAACAAGTGATGGCCATTGAATATCCTGATCCTTTTACAAGTAATTTGGGCGTTAAATATATATATATATTATATATTTATATAAGGATACGTAACAGTCCTCGATTCTTTTTTAAACTTTCTTACCTTGACTTACTTCTCATCAGTTATGGTCAAGCGCTTCTTGACGTGAGGATATGTTTAATTAGTGCAAAGTTAAGATCAGAATAGCCCCCCGATCCCGTGGTACTTCCAGTTCGTAATTGTCATTATTTTTGAACTTTAATTATAGTAGAAAGTTTCATATACTCAAGAGTTAATGAAACGTAAATTTAGGAAGACATTTTAGATATACAGTAAGAAAATATTACAAGTTAATGATTCTATCTGAAATCAGGAACACTGTCATCGTTGGTGTTACCATTCAAGGAGCATAATCTAATTGCAGTTTATATCTCCGTTTGTCACGGGTAAGAACACAAAATGTGATAAATCAGTAGTTATTATTAACAAAAGTAATAAGAAACTTAATTTTTTTTTTACATATTACTGTACTTCATATGACTGAGACTTAAACAGTTAGAAGTCAGCTGATTTTTATTCTGTTCACTATTTCACAGCTGTTATTACGAAAACAAACAAATAAATAATAATTTGTTCGTAAATAAGTGTCGTTCTTGCTTTAAAAAGTTAAAACATTCAATTTTTGTAAATATTTATATTTTATTTATTTAAAAATTGTAAAGCCGCGATTACGCTGGAAACAAAACAGGTTTATAAACATCGTTTCTGGAACTTTTGTTCCAGAAACAATGTTCCTGGAACTTTGTTTATATTTTACTACTATCATGAAATATTTTGCACACAATGTTCCTAAACATTTTAGGACAACCACTCTTGAAGATGTCATCTGACGAGGAGGATGTTCTTCTTCTAGCTGCCGCTACCTGTGTATTGTTATGTGACAGAGAACCCAGGAGGTTCTGGGTAAGGCCTTCACTTGCGTCTCGAGGTGTTTATAGTGGAAGTGACCTATTCAAAGACCTTAACCCTAGAGAGCTAACGTGTTCAAAAAGTTACGTTAAAGCTAACGAATCGTAAAAATTACGACAGGATTCAAAAAATGTACAAATACATTTTATTGTACAAAAATGCCATTTGATTGCCTATAAACACTTATAATACAGCTTAGTAAACCTTTTTAAAACTAAGTCTATGGTTAAATCTCATCTATACAATGGACACAGCATCTTCCGCGATGCTCGGCACAGATTGGCTTGGCACATCGGCAGCAACAGATTGACGTCATCCTCCGTTTTACTGATGGACATATTCCACAAATTGTTCGACGGGGGTGTTGAGGGGCATTAACTTTGTTTGTTTGAAGAGGTGCCTTAATTATTTCAGCAATTGATTGGCGGAGTTTTCTTGGCAAGTTTGGGTAATTCATACGGTGCTGAAGCCATGGTGTGATGAGGTCATATTGGATTTACATTGCAAAGTTTCTCCATGAAAGCGGTTTTTGGGCCCATTTTCACCATGTTACTAGTGTAAATAACATATGAATTTACTAGCATGATATTTATCATGCAAAAAATACACATGATGGCCTCGTGTACGTCATTTAATGGCACATTTTGATCCAAAGTATCAACTGCACGTTTGGTTGCGTTTTATGTCACAATGATTAGAGGTTTTTTTGAGTCCTTATCAGTTAATGGCTTTTCATGACAAGTCGATAGAAGCAACACATTTTTGGAATTCTTGACTTTGTATGAAACCATTGTTTTCATTCCATCGAAACAAAACATACTGACAACTTGTTTCTATCAACAGAACGCATAAAAAATTATTGGTAGACCTGATGATTTATGTTTCTCAATAATGTTCCTATATCTAAACGTCTTGTGTTTCCGAAACATTCCACAATGTTTATAAACACCCTTTGATCTTACCGCTTTCTACGGGAAACAAGAAACATGTGGAGAAACACCGAATTTCTGTTCCGAAACATTGTTCCAAGTAGTTATTCTTCGATTTGAGGAAAATTGTTCCAAAACACTGTTATAAACATGGCGGCTTTAACTTACACTGTTGAAATATTGTTATGCTACTGGGTGTAAGACGTCTACTATATTGCGGTGCGCACGGTAAGACAAATGCTTCCATATTATTAGTCTAATGTCAAAAACGTACTAGTGGATTTTGGGGTAAATTAAAAATAACTTTCTTTTGTAGTTTTATATCGTATAAATTTCTACTTTTTGATTTGAAGGATTGCTATCAATTTTAACTTGTGTAATTTCACGAATAAAATGTAATTCGTTTAGGGTTCGTATCAATCAATTTTTTTTATAGAATCAAATTACCAATAAGTTATTTGAAATAATTTTGATCTTTCCAATCATTTATTTATATTTTGAAAAAAAAATCAAACAAAACTAAACACATTTTATATTTTAAATTTCTTTGAAATTTTAAAAATATACACCAAGAGTTTCGTAACCCCTTATAAATATTGATTATCCTTTAACAGTCATAATAATTTTAAGTGTCCAGTATCATAATAACACTGGTATTGTTTCAAAACAAACAAGACAAAAACAATAATATTTATTTGCAATTACATAATTCCAATTTTATAATTATTTAAAAAATACATTGACTATCTCGTGTGTTAAACGTATTATCTCCGTAACTCAATATGTATAAATTTTTAAATGCCGTATTAACGCAATAACAGTCTCATTCAGTATAGAGAAAATAATAATTACACACGAAGTAAATATAAGGTTGTAGACAAGTTAAATCATATTTTTAAAGATATTTTTTGTAGAGATGATATAACCTAGAACGCAGAGAGTCATACTATTCAGAAGTGTACACATTTCAGTAATTTATTCATTATAATGTGTCCACATTTAAATATGTGTAAAATAATTTATTGTTGGTTCATACAGTTTTTTTTTCATACAATCACAAAGCTAAGGTTAAAATTTAAAGGTAATTACGGCAATACATTTTTTATATTAACTTGTGTTCATTACTAAGTCAATTAGGAGGAAGATTTAAAATTAGATCCAAGCAAATACTGTAAGATTTAAAATATTTAGTTAGTATGTAATAATAATGCTTTGTACAATAAATGTGAAAAAGCGCCGGTACTTTAAGAAAGTTATGTCTGGTATGAAACCAAACTGGGCGACAGTTTATGGTCCTGCATTGTGAGAAAATATGCATAAATTCCTTAGCCTGTTATTGTTGGATTTATGTGATACTCTCGTGCAAATAACAGGGCACAAAGTTCAGTTCGCACACTACGCTAACTATATTTTCTTTAGTATTTTGGTATTATTTTAAACTATCATTCGTACATAAGTATTAATAAGACAGAATTGTCTATAGTATTAATAAATTATAATGATAATCAAGTCTTATACATTTTTGGATTTTGACTAACATATGTTATTTAAATATCTTTCTATTTAATCTAATACTTATACGTATTAATAAAGTAGTTATAGTAAATAATAACTAGGAATATATTGATTTATAAAGAAACATACTTTTTGTAAGTTCCCAACTGCTGCTACTAGAAATTACATACATTTCCAAACGTTGAGTAAATTAAGTGTTGTTAGTTAGATTTTAGATTGTTTGTCATTATTATTATTATTATTTATTATTTATTATCATAATACGACACTGGGTTGAAAGATTAATCTCCAATGGCCACAATACAGTAACTGTCAAGTTTTTATGGTAAATAGACCAAAATAGTGGTTTCATAGACCAATCTATGTAATTACAATTACTAAATACATCTTCTGGTTGGATTAAGTTTTGCAAAATCTGGTATAAATAATCACCAGAAATTTGTTAGGGGAAATTATTTTAACCAAGAATAGAGCATACGTTGCTTTGAGCCCAAAAAGTTTAAATTGTGGATGCCTTTTTATCTATAGATATAAACTAAACAGTTTATGGACGCTCTAAAAGTAAAGTGCAATGTTTAATTCATTCCTTGTGTCCAAGTGGCGGACCCAGTGTCAGCACCACCTCATAAAAAACTAATTTATACTCCTTTTTAGCTTCTAAGATTTTAAGTAAATTTAAATTTATCTGGAATTAATGTTAACTCTTGAGCAATGTTACTTTTTCCGTTGATAGTTAAACCATTGTTAAATGGGAAATGATCAAGATGTCCCAAAGGTTCGAAGTTTTAAGTGATCAATATACTATATACTAGTATTTCTTACAATAGTAAGAATAGAATCCATAATATCTTTGACAAGAAGCTATAGATCTAAGGCTACTGTTTTATTTTAAGTAATTTTCGTTAATAATATATAATGAAGCAGTGATAATAATTATAGTGATAATAATTCAGAAGTAAATTTTTCTCTTTTTTTATAGAATTATATCATGTAAAGAGGAAATTAATGAGGATAAACGGGATTACAAGTATTAGTAGGGATGTCCAGAAACATATGTGGTCTCTTGAAGTGATTTGGGGTATATTCTCTGATTTTCCTATGTGTCTTTAATATTCCATTCTATATTGGAGCGCACATGGCTGAGTAGTCTAACACTTTGGATTTTGGTATGAGTTACAGATATCGTTAGAGATATCTATAGATCGAGACAGTCTAGCTAGATTCAATTGCTGTCTATAATAGTTGCAATTTTTATCAGTACCAATGACCTTGTGTTGTATCGAATCTCCTCCGTATTGTGCTTGATAAGTTTCCCGCACAGGCCAGTGGCCCATTAGGACGAGTAGAATAAGGCTTAAAGGGTATTTGGCAACATATTTGTCAGACGACTAATTTTTTCACATTTCCTGATTTTACAGCACAAACTACTCTAAATACTCGTACTAGGTCTCGCAATGCAGGGAACAATGTAACGATCAATAAACTAAAGACTCCTACAAGTGAACTATGTTGGACCATATTAGAACCTTAAAACTAAATCAATCTCAGGATTCATGAAAACAAAACATGTCTATTTATTTGGTTTGAAGCACTTTGGTTTAACATCAAAGGGATTGGTTTCTATTGATTCTTTTGATTTCGTAATGATTGCACTTTTAAAAATCAGGAAATCTAAACCCTCTGCCAGAAAATAAATTGTTCAATATTCGGCGTAAAGTTAACCTTGAAATTTTTATAAATTTACGTAATATCGGCAAGTGTGTTACCACAAAACTAATTTTATCCAGACCCACAGTAATATTTATAAAACACGGTTTCATATTAAAAACTGTCATACTGTATAACCTAAAAAACGTAAATAGTTCTAAATGAATATAAAAACAATATTATGTGTCTGTGAGGTAATAGATTAAAAATACTTGTATCATGAATAATTATAGTTAGTGAACTTTAATCTTAGAATGAAGCACATCATAAAAGTGTATTCTTTGATAGCCTATGATTTAAATTGGCTCGATTAATTTTGGACATATAAAAAAAATACTTCTAACAAACCTTGTGTAGCATTACATTACAATTCCATACAGTTAGCAATGAAATGTAAACAATTCATTGTATATTTTTACCGGCATGCACAAATTAGTACCGGTTTTATAGGATTTGATTTTTAACTTGACTGTTTGCCAAGTTATTGGTGGAATTGGAGGTTTAATCGTTATAATAATAATTGTAGATTGTTATCAAAAGGTACGAAAAGGGTTTCTTTGTACATTAAATAATTCGAAATCCACAGTTTTATTGGATATTAAATCAATGTGTAAATTTAAAATAATTAATCACTTTACATATAATGTGAAAGATAAGAAATAATACTTTCTCAGGTGATTGTCAGATATTGCTGAGTTTGGGCCGGATAATAATAGAAGCCACCATGGAGTCATCAGAAATTATATTCATAAACCAATATCAGTCGTCTTCATCATCAAGACATGACGATGAGTGACGCCGGCCTAGACAACAATTCCAAGCAGTTTATAAACTACATAATCTTCAATATCACCGATATTGGAATGAACTAGTACAGCTTTTGAAATGTTTGAATTTTTAAAAGATTTGACTTTTCCCTAATTTATTGGTGTTATTCATGTTGATGGTGCGATTATTGGAGTAGTGATGTATATACAGGAAAAGTATGAAATGAATATTAAATATTTTACAAAAAGAAGTAAAAAAACCAGAGTACTTTTTTCATTCTCATTTTTAAATTCCATTGTTTTAAATCAATGTGTATTTTAAAATGAATGCTGACCTTGAAACCCAATAAACCAAAAGGATCATACTTTGTTTGTGATTGTTATAATGCACAGTCCAGGTGTAGCCGGATTATTGAGCAAGCAGACATTTTATTTGCTAATAAAATCATCGCTCTCAGTTATGATCTTATGGCAGATCTTATGGCAATACTTGATGATGAATGACACCGATTTCCGTAATGTATCCATGGTAGCCTTGTCTGGTAGCATTCCACAGCTGTAAACAATTAAGACAGGTGAGACAATATTTCTCGCCATTTAACGTTAGGAAATAGATCCCTTTTTAAACATTCACATGTACATTAAGTATTTTGTATTTTCATGAAAAATTTATTGAATCTTTAGAATATTTATCGCGTTTCTTATTTATTTTATCGTGCTTAAAATTTTTGTTAAGGGTTGACATAAAAATTTCTACCCAGAACGCACGAAACTTTTCTAGTACGAGTTAATGATACCCGGATCCGACACCAAATAATCCGATCATGACTATCGGGTAGCGTGCCAAGAATTTAAAGACGGTGCCCCTCTATTGTAACAAACATCCAGTCACATGTCGCTGTGAGTGTCATATTATGGTTAGTAAAAATCTAAGGGTGCTTGAAAATGTGATAGCCCAATGGATGAGTAAAATATTGATGTTATATTTACCGATAGTCTGGTTTTTTCTTTACCAAAATCAAGATTCATTTAAGGCTTGGTGGTAGTGTTGACTTTAGTAGCATATTTTTCATTATCTCTGTCAAAAACTGTGAATTTAAAAGCATGACTCTTAACCTATACTTAAAAGCACAGCTGGCCGCCATAACCACACTATTTTAATAGAATCATTGCCATAGATTTTGTATGACTTTTTTTTAATTTCCCAAATTTAATCACTAAATTAAAAAATCTTTTATTATTAATTAAATAATATCCAATAACCTAAAAAACCAACCGACTAATCATGACGTTGGTTTACCTGTCAAAAGACGCCCAGCTATACCCCAAAAATTACTGTACGCCTACCTTCAGTCATACACTGGTACCATAGCATACTTGCAATATTTTTTATCATTGCACTGAAGTAGTATTTCACAAGTTTATTTGATACACATGAACTCCATATTTAAATTTGTATTACGATTACGTGTGTGAAATATTTACTGAATTGAATAAGAGTTAATGAAACTGATCGATGAGTATTACGGGCGCAGTCTGTAGAGTATTTACAGTATATTGCAAATTCTGCTTGGTTCCTCCCTATCAAACATATGCTAGACATAATCTCTGGAAATTAGTTAATCTTTTATGAGTGTTGCAGGTTCGTATAATGCATTAGATTGGAGCCACCACCAAGTTATCCAAAGGTACGAAGAAATTTATGTTTGTTAAATATTAAACAATATATACATTTTTATTCTACTTTTCCAACGGAAACGATTGATCAAACGTTCCAATTTTCAGTATCTTTACATTATTTCCTAACGCTGCTTATCAATATGTGTGCCTAACGGATATAATTTGTACCCAAGAAGAATTGTTCACTTATGAATGGATTATACCTCCTAGTTTAACCTACACTGGGTACTCAAACAATCTTTGTCACTTGAATTTCGACAACTGTATGGATGTCCACAGTGGAAAATCGCTAACCAAAACGTCAAAATGTTGGAAAGAAAAGGTGGATCTATGTGTCCAGTCTATTCGGAGTGTGACTGGGGGAGTTGGTGGAGCTCTTTCAGTTCGAAAGCCCGTTGCTATCCTGGACATGAGGGTCTGTGGTCCCCTGCCTACTTAAACTGAAGAGAAATAGTTTACAATAATAAATCTATTGATCGAATTCTACTGTTTTATTTGAAGTAATTTTCGTTAATAATATATAACTAAGCAGTGATAATAATTTATGTTTTAATTACTCTTTAATTAATCCTGTAAGGTCTGAGGTATATTCCCTTGTTCTTATATGAATCATGAAATGATATGATGTGAAATTTCACAAATGTGGTAGATACTGTGATGTGACGTATATAAGACGTCGCATAGCCAGAGGAAGAAGACGAGCTGTACCGGGTCGCTATGCACCTGCTTTATGGAACCATTATACCTCAGTTCTGGAAGGGAAATCAAGAACTAATATTGGCTCTGAAGGGGCCAGTGGGAGAAAAAATATCCTAGTATCTATGCTTTCATAGTTGAAGGACAACGAGAACAAGGAGTTACTGAAACAATGTTAAGCCAAACAACATTGGGGCAGCGTGTACGAAGAATGCCAAGTAACCATTACCACGAAGTGGATCGTGGAATTTTCAATATAGCAGCAAATTACGAAGTTTGTAAAGAAGATGCCACGGTAATTGAATAACTTTATATTTATTAGTTATATATTTAAAGCCTTTTCTATTTTCCCTCTAGTACTTCCATGGACTATTCCGATTTCTATAGTTGGCCTTGCTTTTCATTGTAGGCTTTCAAGTTGTGCCAAACGCTGACACTATGTGAGTGTAAACAAATGATCTTTTATACTATCCTGGGATACTTGAACTGCTAGTACGTGTGTGCAATGAATTTGTAGTCAGGGTATGAATTGCAGTTTTTATTGTCTAATAAAGAAAGACAATTTTAATGACCATTATCTTTTAATGACCATTAAATTAATTAATCATTAATCATCTTTTAATGACCATTAAAAGACTATTTTAAGAATAAAAAACACAGAATACAACATTTTAAATACATTAGAAATCGCTCTAAACACAAAATAACATATTTCTATAGCATATGAATGAGTTTAGTTTTTATTTTTATCGATATATAAGAATATACTAAATCCTATAAAGGTTGGTGTAGCACCAGATCTGTGATTCATTAAAGTATGCTACGCGTCATGAAAGGAAGGCTTCACCCGTTTTGTAGCGGTTTGAAATCATTAACTGGAAGATCAAAGAGAGATTTGTTTGTGTAATACCAAAACGCTGGTAATGACAGTCATAATGAAGCCACAAAATGTAGAATATTTATGTTTAATGCATACTCTAGGGTATTTTCCTGGATTTTAATTAGCCTTACCAAACGATATACCCTCTATAATTATATACAAATTAACAAAATTTAATTTAAACGCTTTCAATGTTGAATATTGGGCGTAGTAAATTGATAGTTTTTCTATAGCTGGATCTAAATAAATGAAATCCAATTAAAATATCTATTTTGAATAATTAATATGTAAGGGTTTAAATAAAAACCCAATAACATTGATGAATCTAAAGAACACAATGTTTCATTACTTCGGGAGTAGTTTTCATATATTACTGCTATTAAAAAGGTTATCAGTTTGTGTATTACATCTAATATTCCATTACTTGTTTAATAATAACAGGAACATATGATTGTATATTTCATGCATATATTATATTACATCTAAGTTCATTACATATTTTATATTTGTAACCGACACAAAAGACATAACATCAAGTTTAATAAGATCAAAACGATCAATGAACTTCATCGATCATAGAGACTTTACAAATAGTCTATCTTGCTCCTTATTGAAAAAGAACTAACAAAAATCTACTTCAGGGGTAGTGAAAACAATTATATTGATTTAGCTTGAGATGCTTAGATTTCATGTCATAAATAGGTTTATTTTCTATTAATTTTCTTTTTGCACTTTTAATTAGCAAACATCGATTTTATGTGGAAGCGTACAAAAGAACAAAGTTTTTATCATAAAAATCACCTTACTGTAGCATTTTGTATCGTAACCTTGTTATGGCACTTACGTTATCCGTATGTTATTGTTTATCAACAAAAATAATTTTATCCATAACCAATTAAGAACTATTTTTAAAGCAGTTTCAGGTAATGATCTCTGTATCTGACATGTAGTAAATCAACTTTTCTCCGGAAAGTTTGCTGTATTCTGAGAAATTAAAGTAAGTGGATTACGTAAATTTTAGAATAATCCACCTGATTAAGCTTATCGTTAGTAGTTAATTTATAAATTAGCTGGACTGTTATGAAAAAAAATTAGAAAATTATTTCAAGACAATTCCAAGTAGTTAAGCTTTTTATGACACCTCCTAAATATTTAGAATAGTTCTACATTCGTTAGTTTCTTTCACATTCGTTATTGTCCTTCAAATTTGTGTTGGTAAGCAATTATTTACACTCAAATTGACCCACTCATATCCACAAAAAAACTAGATTGAAACTTTTACGATTTTCAGGAACAATAACCGGATTGCCCAGCTTTTAACTGCAAGAGGAAAAGTTCGAACAGGAATACAGGAAACCTTCCTATTGCAACAGACCAGAATTCGACGACAAACAACCCTATCGTGTATCGGCGTATTTAAACGACCTAATGGTGAAGGTGGGTTACTACTATCTGAAATTCTGAGATTTCCACACTTTCTAATGAGGGTAGTGGACTAGTATACTCCCCTAAAATTTGTTTATATTTTACAATATTCAAAAATCCGAGTTTTATAGCATTCTGAAACTATAATATTCCAAATTTATTCTCCACAAAACGGTTAAGAATTTTAAGTCAAATTTGTTGGTAACCACCCGAGATCACATAAAAATATTGCGTTATATTAAATGGATTTGAAAAGGCTCTGGAAAATCGTTGAATCTTAAGAACTACAAACTTCTTGCAGACTATTACAAACTTGAAGACTATTATCTGTTTCCAGAATATATGCATTTACTTCATAATGGAAATATATTTTTACTATTTATTGTTCGAAACACTTGAATGTTTTTTTATTTAAAACCTTACCATCCATTATAAAATGAAACTGGCGTTTTTTAAACTAATATATATTTTAATAGAGTAAATATTTACGTATAAAACTAAAAATAAATCATAAACCTGAAATGAGTAATCGACTTTTATTAAAGCCGAGTGGTTGACGTCCAAGCATAGACGCGTCAGATACCCGGCGCATTGATAAAATAATTACATTCAAACAAATAAAAATTCTTGTTCAATGTTTACAGTACATGGTATACATAAAATAAGGTCTTAACGTGTTACCTATCAGTAATAACTTATGTAGTAATGCACGAACGCAGGTTATATGAGTATTAATCAACTAAAAATCTATATGCTGTGTTTGGAGATTTTAATGTTATGTTACTCATCATAAAAAAGACTCTAATACCCATTGTAATTAGATATTATTTTGATTATAGTTTAATATACACTTCGGCAGGTATCAACCTTAAATGTGACAAAGGAGGCCCGGTTTTGACAGCATTTCTTAATCCTTCAAATATCAAATTTATAAACTCTCCAATACCACTTGTCTGACCAAGATTGCCTTTTGTTTAGGAGTTTATCAGTAGCTACTATGCTGAACCTGAAAAATACCCAAATAAAACGTTTGGAAAATATTGCAACTAGAATATTGGACAAGTTTTTTAATAGTATGATGCCGGAAAACATTTTAATAGAGCATTCCCTAATTCATACCAGTTCAAATATATCAGTTCGTAACATGTTTGCAAAAATGTTTAAATGATAAAATGTATAACAGACAATAACTTCAACATGCTTATATAATACAGATAACGGCCCACGAGAATACAAAAACATATTGTTAAAGAAAATCCGATCATACCAGGGGCTCAACTATCGCCAATCTCAATCCTTTGAGAATAACCTTAAAGATATCAAAAGTAAAAAATTACCATATTCGTCATATAAACTTTAGTTAGGTAAATTACAACTCAACGGAATATCATACACAATAAATAAGAAATCTCTACAGAATCACTTCATCGACAATAACTCTGGTAAATTAAAATCTAAATCCTCTTCTTTCAGCAAACAGTGCATTACCCTACCGTTTAATCTGTAATAAAATGTGTAAAATATTTATAAATTAAATTTCTATGTACAAAATCCAGTTATTTGAATTTTTGGATGCATTAAAGAGTGTTATGACTGTTTTTTTACTTGTTTTCTTTACTCGCCAAAGAATATATTTGAATGAACTGTTCATTATCTTGATTTCTTGCTCAAACCCCTTATAACTCAAGGTGGTTTTACAACAGATTTGAAGATTATTAAAACTATTCCCATTACATAAAAAATATAAATTTAATATTGATAGCTTCAAAGTAATATCAATTAGTCCAATTTGTTTCAAAAATATTTAAACAAATTTCTTATTTCTGTATAACGTACAGTATAATGTGCATATTCGATTACAGTATAATAATTTAGCTAATTAAAGTACTTTACATGTACTTGAAACCATTAAAATAAGATATTTTTATATCTATTCGATTTTTATCATAATAAATCCAAAATTTCGGCTGTTTCTATATTTCATAAAAAAACTGAGGTTCCGTTAAGCACAATTTGACTCTATTTTTGGAGGTAATTAAGGATTTTAATCCTGTTTACCACGTATTACTAATTGCTTAAAATGGTATATTTAAATGAAGACTTTCAAATAGTATACTCTTCTGAGTATTTATTTTCTTCAAATTTTTAATAGAATTTTCGTGTCGAATAATCTTCTAGATGGTATGGAGTCTGGAACCACAAGAGAATTGTAAAGGATAGTATTTTAACAGATAGAGTCTTAACACCCCCTTTTTATTTATTTAAAATTTTATTATTTTTATTTTTATAACGACAAAGTGATTAAAGTTACAAGGTTTGAAAATAGAACTAAAATGTACACATTTTTAATATTAATTATGCACTTGGTCCTTTGAAAAATAAACAGGTACTATTCCAAACTGCTATTAAGTTTATTACTCAGGACCATATCTGAAATTTACCGGTAGGCCAAATAGGTATTTATAATTAGTACGAAATTCTAGAAATTATTTGTTATCATATTGGAATTATCATTCCAATGTAGTATTTAACATTTAAATATGTTAGTTAATATTTCACAAGTAAATCTTATTTTTATTTAATTGCCTTAGGTTTTGGAAGATTATCTATTTAATAAAAGTAACTGACTAACTGGGAATTGATAAAAAGTTATCTATGCACATTGGAAACACCTGCCATGACTGATAGGGCAGAACGACCATTGTGGGGTCCGGGTGCGAGAGCGATTTTGACAAGAAGGGTCCGTAACCTCCCAGGAGCCACCGCTCTCTGGGTGGCTGGATTTTATTGGATTATTGTTTTATGCTTATTATTTTGCGTTTTACATGTAAAATAATATGAACGTATTTTCTTCGGACACAAATAACAATTTAGTTACATTAGGCACAGTAAAGCAAAGGTAGGTACAATATTGTGCCGTATGCTAGAGACACCACCAAAAAGCATTAACACAGAAGTAGGTATAGAACAACTAAAAAAGTTTGTTCAAAATGAAACATCCGATGAATTTTTTTATCGTCCTACTTATTAAATAAGCAATTTAGGACAACCATTTTATCAAATGAGATTGATTGATTATTAAATAACCCAATCTGTTATAATTTTGTTCATTTTATTTATAAAAAGTACAAACATATTGAAATGCAGCGTAAAGTATCGTAGTTACTGTGTTGAGAACAGTTTAGAAAGCTGTTATACCTGAAAGCAGGGACTGTGAGTGTCCACTCCTCTCATCATGTGCAAAAATTTCTTTAGTTTTTTAAATTTTTATGACACGTTGATATTTGATCAAGCTGCGTCTCTAAAACTTTTATTTATTGACTCTACAATATTTGCTATCTTATTATTTAAAAATTACATCATGACATAATGTTTTAAGTATTAAACCATCACACACTGTATCATTTTTAAAGCTACATTGGTTTATATTTTTTATTAAAACTTAAATTAAATAAAAATTAAATTCATAGAAACTACAGAGCAATCTGCATAATTAATTCTCGATGAACAATAGAGCATAATAGAATCATACAAGTTACATTTGGTTCATATTTGCAAGAAAAGTGAAGTAAAATTGAACTTTGTCAATAACTTTAATTGAGAATTTGGAAATTTAGTAATTCATTAATATTTAACTGGAACTGTTTGATTGTGAATTGTTAATTGGTAATTTATTGAACTTTAATAATTGCTTGAGAGAGTTATAGTCTGAATTGCAAAGACTTGAAAGTTAAGGTTCAACTAGTGTAAAGAGAAGTGTAAATTGTTATTTTTTTGAATTGTGAGTGAACTTAGAAGTGAACATTTTTATTTGAGTTATTTCCAAGTGGTATTTGATTTTTATTTTAAAACTTTATCATTTTATTTTAGAAGAAAGCTCTGATTTTAGTTTGATATATTTGATTAATATTTTTATTTCTTGCCAAAGGAACTTTTAAATTTACTAAACGGTTTGTCAATTCTTTGTGGAAAATAGAGTGATGAAAATTCTGAACCGTTGAACTTATTAATTTGCCAGTTTAAAATAAATCCATTGTTTTTATTTAGAACTGTAATTTGTATTTTAGACAAACCAGATAATATTTAATAGTTAACAATTTAGTAATAAATTGCACTGAATATTCACTCGGAGCTTACTAATCAAAAAATATTTTATACCGTCTTGAATGTCTTATTGATAATTTAAATATTAATATTCTGGAATATTAATATCTACAATCCAAGTCTTATACACACCATTTAATAAATTTTTTTTTGTTTTTACAAATTATTATATAACACAACTTACTTACTTAAACTAAAAATATTTAGATTGTTAGTTAAAATTTTTTAATTGAGCTATGGGGAAAGTGTTGATTGTGAGCACAGATAAGCACAAAACAGTTAATGTGTGCTTTCCGCTTAGAGCAGGCAGCATCTGAAACTAATACAGAAATCCATCAAAATTAAGTGACGAAGACGTTCAAATCGAACCCTTTTCATTTTCCTAAAGCTATAAAGGAGCTTAGTCTGATTACCCTGCAGCTTTCCAGTGCTAACTAAATGAAAAAATAGTATCGTTATACCATCAGATGCAAAATTGGGTGCAGTGAGATATTTTACACACGATGCTAAAGCACGGTGGGCCAACCTAGTTTCCTACATTTATATTAGCTACAGTGGGAGAGGTTAATTTAATTTGAATTTTGAGTTAAGTTCTAGGTCTTAATGCACCGTCTGAAATCCGACGTTTCACAGATGTTTATTGTAATAGAAAGGTCGAATAAGTTAAAAAAATATATTAGAATTCAGTAAAGTGGTAATAATTTCGGCTTTGTGATCTAAATGTAACCTACCCCAAATAGCTGAACACACTCTCAGCTGTTCCTAATAGAGGCTGAAACATGTTTTCACATTAAATTTTAGAACTTGATCAGTAGTGTAAAGAAATAGCAAATGGAGTAGCAAAGTTTCAAAACTCGTTATGTAGGTAAAAAAATAAAATGGTTTAAAAACTGTAACTAGTTTATTTTTACACCTATTTTTTAATTATAAAAATAACCTTTTTTATGTTATTGATGGCAAAAATTGGACATTGATAGTTTACTTGTAAAATTAAAAAAATCCTTTTGACATAAGGATATTTAAAGCACATAATTATAATACATTTAGTGTCCTCTTATGATATTTAGTTTTAAATTCGGTTAGTTTTTAAAATGTAAAAATTGTAGAAAATATTTTAATTATTGAATTTAGTACATAGGTGTTTCTTTCTATGGATAATTGGGTAAAGACATCACCATATCACAATTATTGATTGTTCATATCAATACATTATTGATTATAAAAAACAATTTCATTTATTATCAAAATAATATATTTTATTTTTAACAAATTCCACAGTGTTAAAATCATTCTATACAAAATTACATATGGGTTCGAATTAATCTACTGAATAATCATAGGTGAGGTAGATCAATAGATAATCAGATAATGAAGATTAACGCATATACTGTTTGGTTGATGTGTGGTTCAATACCATTACTAGCCTACATAGGATCAGAGAGTAGTATATGGCGTTCTGTCAGTAATAACCACTGTCTGGTTTATACGAGTAGTTGATAATAGGAAATTCGGCTTGTCAGAAACAAGTTGATTGTAGTCTGAATGCACGGTGCCCTGCTCAATTAAAAAAAACTTATTTGTAGTTAAGATTGTAAAGTATTTTGATCCCAGGTTATATAATTACAATTATAATTTATTCCTGTGTGAAAGGGATACATGGTAGAATTTAATGTAATCATCTCATTGAAGTACATGCATTTTATTCACGAAGAAATGAAAGCCTGAATTGTTATCTTACATACATAAATGAATGGTTAATAATAAATCATAATTTATAAATGTTAAGCTTCAAAAGGTTGTGATTTCTTTTCATTTAGTAACAGTTCCATATTAGTTGAACGTTACAAAGGCTTTCACACTAGGAGCTGGTCATATGTCATATATGTTTGTCTATCTGTTTGTCAGATGTAAAATTTCATTACAATCGGTTGAATAGTTTACGTGTGACAGCAAAGGAAACAAACAAAGGCACTTCCGCGTTTATAATGTTATTACGATAAAACATAATTTCACACCTTGTTCACTTTGCACAATATTACTGAATAGAAAGAATAATGAATGAATATTCCCTAGCGTCATCCTCCAGTCAGTAAAGGTAGAATAAAGTATGTCCAATGTGAATTGGACCGATAAATTGTTTGACTCGAGGAATATTGTTCTATAAATTAATTAAATATTGTAGCTCTCGCTATTCCTACCTCTGTATTAAGGTTTTAAACTTTTAATTAATTTCTCGTGATATTGACGCTGAGCACTTTATAAAATTGAATTTTCATTATTGTAATATATACTTCCCCATTGTCATCAAATACTTTGGTGATTTTAATAGGTTTACGTATTGATTCCCAAATTATATGTCTTATCCTTTGAAGAATTTTTTATTTTAAAGTTTCTTTAATTCAAAATAATTAAAAAAATATATAATTTACAATATGGATCTTCAAAAGCTTACTTTGATAATATTAAGAAAACCAAATACCACAAATAATCGATTCAATAGTTCTGCCTGCAGTGTTACTTAAGATTTGGCGTCTAATATGAAATTGTGTGTCAATTACATTCATTACATGGTATGAACTAACACAACTACCATTCACCTTGCTGGAATACCGCATTATCTAAAGGAATGGGTTTTTGTAAAAATATAATATGGCTAAAATAGTTTCTACTATTCTACATATGCTGTACTACAAATAGCAGTCACTTAAGTAATTTGTGTAAATTATTTGTGTATATTATTTTGTGCATGTGTATTTAAGTACGTTTCAAAGTAATGGAATCCTCAATATCTGAAAGTACTTCGAGTATATTACAAGCCTAGATTGAGAGTTATTATCCCACAATTGTTGTGTAAATTAAACGTGTAAACTAATGACGAATATTAAGTTTCGCATTTAGATGTTACAGCCACATGAAAAAAACCTAACCTTCCTTAAATTATGCTGGAGGAATATTTTTCTGGCAAAAAAACATTAAAGCAATGCCGTACCTTTGATTGTTAGTTGAGCTTTTAAATTTGAATTATACATTGTGTTGTTTTTAAATCAAATTGCTTATAATACTAGTATAATATTAATAAAAGTATTGTTATGTATTTACAATTTGTAAAACCAGTAAAATAAATTTTTCAGTTCTGTTGTTCTTTCTCTTTGGAGTGACTTACCACTAATTTAATAGACTTTATACTCTTTAAAATTTGGCTTCTGGAAATTGTATTATATCAACTATTCTCATTCATTTATAAAGGGATATTTATTTTTAAACTTACTTGTACTTTATTACAAACAGCTTCTCAGAGGATGTACCATTACATTAGCCAAAAATAAGTACAATATATTGATAAGTAAATTTAACTAATATATATATAATCTAATATATAATCAATTAATCTTGCAAACACACTTATTCATTAAAGATAAATAAACAATTTCTAAGTTCAAGGTCTTACATTTTACTATCAAGTAAAATAACCAAACCACTTATCTTCTACCAAAACCTTCAGCTGTATAGCTCACAATGAAAGAACACAATCAGTGTCAGGTGGAAACATTTTTACATTATTAAAATCCATGATTGATTACTTGTTTTGGTTTTATATCCTTGTCAAAGAGTGTTACTCATTTTAGAAAATAATTATTTTGTTACTCCATTTGCTGTTTAACTCTTTTGTATAACTAAATTTTAGAATTTATTGTAAAGTTCAGTTGATAATTCTTTATAATTAACCTTATTTGTCAACTGTATACATATTTCAATAAAGACATTAAAACTTCCCTTTCATAGATGTCTAAGTACTCGGAAATTACCTTCCGTTCTTTATCTCATTAAACGTTAAACATTTCACCTGTTCTTTCTCACTACAGATAAAATAGAAGGAATGTTTTGCACCAGCATTGAGAAAATCTGTCTCTGATTGGCATTACCTTTTTAAATTTAATTACCGTTATTTACCTGAGAGGTTTGGGTCCACGTTCCTTGAAGAAATGATTGTAATTAACTAAATTTAATTTAACTTTCACAATGAGTTCGTCAGTAAATTTTCAGGGAAAATAATAATCTAGTTATAGAGAGTAAATAAAGATTGATTTAGTTATAATATAATAACTAAATTTTACACTACATTTATCAAGAAAACTGTACTTTATTAAATATATATGTATATATATATATGTATATATATATATATATATGTATATATATATATGTATATATATATATATGTATATATATATATGTATATATATACATATATATATATATATATTTAAATTGACAAAATTCCAAAAAGTAAATTTGCTACATGATTTATAATGTTTAGGTTTCACTTATTTTTCAAGTATTTCTGAAATAATAATCGTACTATAAAAATATGAAATATAAATACTTATTTGTGGACTTTTATTATTGATTAAGCTCAGCTGTGATATACATAAATAGATATTTTAAAATCCAAAAATAGTGTATAAATCAGTATTATTTAATAGTCTACTCAAATTCAGGCACAAACCAAAGTTAAAAAATCGAGTGAGTTAAATTTCTTGAATTAAGAAAAACAATTTTATAAGATATTTGATCCATCAGAAATAAAATTGGAAAATAATTTGCTCACGGAGATATATTATTTAAACCAGGTTTTTGCAAAGAATTTTTCAACTCGATTGTCCTAATTCTTTATATTATAACATCGTAGTAACTCATATGTCTTGTAAGTGCATTTATAAGGTAGATAATCCATATGATGACAGAGAAGCAAGCCAAAACAGTTCAAGAGACATCAATGCAATCAGTCAATTCAATTTACGGGCTCACGCTGTTTCAGGCGCATGACATACAACAACACCGTTCTATTTACTTTTCTCAACATGCTTCGAAAAATGAGGGCCGACGCGCTGAATGGTGCCAAGAGTATAGTACATACTCTTCTCGAAAGTGAAATGGAAGAATGTAGACTAGCGCACAAAAAGCACAATCATGATGTTGTTATCTTCGCGTTTGGATTTGATAGGGAGAATATAGACTAGCGCACAAAAAGCATCATAAGGATGTTGATATATTCTCGGTTGGACTTGATAGGGAGAACATAGACTAGCGCACAAAAAGCACCATAGGATGTTGATATATTCTCGGTTGGACTTGATAGGGAGAACATAGACTAGCGCACAAAAAGCACCATCAGGATGTTGATATATTCTCGGTTGGATTTGATAGGGAGAACATAGACTAGCGCACAAAAAGCACCATCAGGATGTTGATATATTCTCGGTTGTACTTGATAGGGAGAACATAGACTAGCGCACAAACAGCATCATAAGGATGTTGATATATTCTCGGTTGGAATTGATAGGGAGAATATAGACTAGCGCACAAAAAAGCACCATCAGGATGTTGATATATTCTCGGTTGGACTTGACAGGGAGAACATAGACTAGCGCACAAACAGCATCATAAGGATGTTGATATATTCTCGGTTTGGACTTGATAGGGAGAACGTAGACTAGCGCACAAAAAGAACCATCAGGATGTTGATCAAATAAAATTAAATCAAATCATATTTTATTGCATTTTTACAATTTTACATTGCAATTGCAAATGTCAGTAAATCATTGTAAATCATTTTGTAAATAGTTTCACACATGCCAAAGTTAAGGCATTCACACATGCATCCAAACCATCCCTTCCACACATTCACCCAAGCACACTCTCACTGACTCCAGATCCTATGCCTCTCATAAATCCCAGCGGCTAATCATGAATTCATCGACAGAGTTAGAACGCCCTAGACACCAATAGGCGTTTTATACGAGTTTTGAATTGGTTTTTATTGTTGGAGTTCTTTATACTTTCCGGGAGCTTATTGATTAATCTTACAACCAACTTGTTGTGGCAGATGCTGCGTAAGCGTCAGCCTGTGCTGTTGGGCTTGATAGTTGTCCCTGCCTCTGGTTTCATATTGGTGAATGTCCTCACGCGGACCATACTGCATTTTGATTTGCAATACATGATCACGTCGTATATATAGAGGCAGGGCAATGTCAGAAATTCAAGCTCCCTAAAAGATTCCCTGCATGACTCTCTGTAATTTAACTTTCTAATTATTCTGACAGCCTTTTTGGAGTCTAAAGACTCGCTCAAATTTGTTTTTGGCACAGCCTCCCTAAAGTCTCACTCCATACGCAAAGTGTGGGTGAATTAGGCCATAGTAGGCCATTTTTAGAACTTTAGGGGAACATAGCTTTGCTAGGTGGCGCAAGGCGTATATGCCTGCTGAAATTTTAGCACACATATTGTCGACGTGTGGATCCCAGGTCAATCCTCTGTCAAGGAACAATCCTAGAAACTTTGTGGAGTATGTTTCCTCTAAAAGGACATCATCCACAAATACAGTTGGCCGCTCTGAAAGCTCATTCTGCCTAAGGCAGAAATGTACAACATTCGATTTGGATTGGTTTGTTTCCAAGTTCATTTCAGAAAAGTATTGAATGCAGGAATTGAGTTCTATGAACGTTGTGACTTCCAGTTCTTGCAATGTTTTGCTTTTAAAACAAAGAGTCGTGTCGTCAGCATACTGAACAAGTTTTCCATGCTGGATCACAGAATTCAGTCTACTGACATAAATCAGGAATAAAAGAGGCCCAAGAATAGATCCCTGAGGGACACCATGAGGCACTTTAATTTTTTTTTGATGAGGGCGTTCGAAATCTCCACTGTCTGATCTCGCTCCTTTAGGTAGGAGGCTAGCCATAACCGTGGAAAGCCCCCGAACGCCACATCTCTCCAACTGGTGCAACAGTGTCTCATGATGCACACAGTCAAATGCTTTTGGAGAGGTCAAGATATATTCTCGGTTGGAATTGATAGGGAGAATGTAGACGAGCGGACGAACAGCCCATCAGGATGTTATCTTCTCGTTTGGACTTGATAGGGAGAATGTGGAAGTCTACATTGGAATTTTGATACTGGCTGTTTCGTTATTTAGAATCTGTACTTTGATATTTAAAACCTTTTCATTAGCCATTGCACAATATGCTTTAGTAGCTAACACCTTTATAATGAAGTGAGTTAACGACTCACTTTAATGATATAATAATAATTTAATAATATTAAAAGTATATTAATATATATATTTATATACTTATATATATATATATATCCTATTTAAATATTAATTATAAATTGCGTGTTTCAAACTCAAACAACCCTAACACTCAATTTATTATGTTAAAAAAAATTGGGTTTCGGTATTATTTGCCAAATACTTATAAAGAAACTCTTATTTTAATTCTTTGTTTTCACATTGCGAAGCGTTTAAACAGTTCCTTATCTTCAATTGCCTGAATTAGCTTTAATATTTTCCACATTGCTAATACATTAAAACTATTAAATACCATGTATAACCATGATAAATGCTACTAGAGTATAATGGTTGAAGTATGGTGTAGGTAAGAATAAGTATAAAGGTGCTACTGGCAAGTTGCGTAAATGATAATTATGCTCGGTGACAAAATCTTGAAAAGTAAATTTAAAATATTGTTTGATACTTAACAGCAATTATGATCTGACAGTGTATGTGTAATCTTAAAGAATCAGAAAAAGCATTTAATAATATGAAAAATTAAAAGTACAATTTTTAATTAAAATGGTACGGCCTCTTTTAGCAATAAATTAAAAATGGTGAATTTCAAACTTTTATTAACACTCAATATTATGTTCGTTCATTGTAGCAATTTGATAACATAAAAATTACATTATACAGAAAATATCTGCACATTTTCTAAGTATTTCTTTGCATCTGTTTTTGCTAATGAAATTTTGGGTATGGTGACACTTGACAGGATTTATTTAAGGTCACACAAGATGCGGGCGGCACTGTAAGTAAGGCTCAGTTACATTTATTTACCATCTTTGTTCTTGAGTCGTGTCTCTTTCTATTGTTCTTTAATATACTGCATGTGACCTTATCATTAACCATAAAGTATCTAAATAATATATTTATGTTCGTTCATTGTGACAATTTGATAACATAAAAATTGCATTATACAGAAAATATCTGCACATTTTCAAAGCATTTCTTTGCATCTGTTTTTGCTAATGAAATCTTGGGTATGGTGACAATTGACAGGATTTATTTAAGGTCAAAAAACATGTGGGCGATACTGTAAGTAAGGTAAGTAAGTCGTGTCTCTTTCTTTTGTTCTTTAATATACTGCATGTGACAGTCGTACCTTATCATTAACCATAAAATATCTAAATAATATTTTCTGGAGAGATATTCATTATAAAAATATAATCCCAAAGTTAAATTTAATGGAAGCATATGTACTAGTTTTGTGATTGCTATATTCTACAAATAGGCAATTTCATAATTTTCAGTAGATATTATATTGGAAGAACAGATAAGTTTTTTATGCCAACAACAATTATTTTATTACTTGATATGACCCATTAAAAGCAAATGCCTTTTTTGGCATATAAATGAAACTCTTTGTGGAGGAACGAATAAAAGGAAATTAGTAATAATTGACACAATTTTAAAGTAACATTATTATTTATTAACATTTACACGTAAAATTTTCAACAATATTAAATATACCTACAAATATGTAACATATAAAATATTATCTTTACAACATGTTTTTTAAGATGGGAAAAACAGTAAACTACTAGACACCAGTGATTTATACTGCCCATATGCTTATGGAATGGAACATTAATAAACTAAAGTGAATTCTTTACAAAAGAACACATGTGCTACAAAGGCCCATATACTCGTACTTTACCATGCTGCAACTGCTATGTGGTATAGGAGTCTGTATAAAGTTGGGATTGAATTACATATTGTAGTGAAAGAATAAATAAAATAAAGGTTATAGCTATTTTTATTCGTTTAATTAAGTGTACAATCTGGAACAAACATAATGCCTGATTGTATAATACATACTGCCAATGGTGCAGTGCAACGGGTACAAAGGTTATCGCAACCAGATCAAGCACCGTCGACCGCGGCTGCTGTGTTGAACGGGTGCTTTGCAAGCAGCCCGCCTGCCATGCTGCCCGGCTGTGGGTGTTGGAAGTTACCTTTAAACAGTTGGTCCCTAGGATTCTTAGCCCGAACTTCGCCTGGTAAAATAAGACATCTTTGCATTTTATTTTTACTTTACTTTACAATAAAAAAACTGTCATAAACGGTTATTTTTAACGTCAATGAATTAAAAGCCCATTCGGGTGTACATTTTTTTATATCCGGTAGACAAATGAGCATGCACAAGCCACGAAATCCAATTCCCGCGAGATCTTTCCGTAAGTATCAATGTTGTGTATAATAATTATTTATTAAGTCAAGATCATCATGTAAATGATGTTCTAATTTATATAAGTAGTTCAGTTTGTACATTTTGGTTTGAGATACTATCAAATAGTATAGTTCCATGTGCTTAGGCCATTAAAGGTACTCGTTCTGGTGAAAGGGAAGTAAGCTATTACAACATTTGTTTGCAAACTTTTCGTTGATATAAAATAAGTCAAGTGTTCAGGGCCATTATAAAAGTATGTTTTGTTTTTAAAACATATGCAAATAATTATTAAGTCAGTCAGCGATTCGTCCTAAAAAAGTTGCTAGTATGTTTAGTTTTAGATTAGTTTTTTTTTTTAATAAATAGATAAACATGCTTTAAACAATTATAATAATAGCTTACAAAATATTGATCCTTTTGTGGTATAATATGTACATATTTCACAACTTAGTAACCGGGTACTGATACAAGATTTTTTTAATAGAAAGGAGAGGCCGATCCCATTTTAAGAATAAGAATAGCAGCCGATTTTACCTTTGGGATCAGGTTATAAAACACAAATACGCAACACTCAGAAATACGCAAGAATGCAGAAGTATTTTAACAACCAGTATTGGAGCGGAAAAAACGTATACCACTGTGGGCAATACATCAAAGGGCTGTCAGAATTTGCGTACGTTATTTATGGACGCCACGTCGTTAATATTTTGAGGTTATCAGTAAACTGAGTGTTCCAACGAAAAATAAGGTCTTATATTATTCTGAATCATGAGTATTAGACAAAAAATATGGACGTTATCGTTACAACTAATTTTATTATAACTGTGACTAGCACTCTTCAACGCAAACCTATTAAAAAACGTTTATAATTGAAATAGGTTCTGACTGGAAGAGAACGCAGCTGCCTCGCCTTTTTTTAAGGTGACATGACTGAAATCATCCCAGCAATGATTGCACACTATATAGAGTATTATCCATAGTGAAAGTTACCTCTTCAAGGGATCTTGACAGGAGGTAACCCTTACCCATATCCTTATTACACAGCAAAATACATAGGCCCGTGTGCACCTAAGGCAGGTCCCATTTCACACGGCTCTATCTGGTGGCCTGCTGAAAAACTCAAGGGCCAGATTATTTTGAAAACTTCCAAATAATTTAGCAAACGTCAAAGGATCTGTTTAAAACGATATTAAGAGCACATTGAGTACCGGAATCCTTATTCTCAGTTAGGGAGTATTTGGCCTCATTTACTTTTTAATATTTTATTTCATGTTTGTTGTAAGATATGTTCTATTTTTATACTAAGGTGATGTTTTATGTTTAATATGTTTAGCCGTTAATAGTAGTTTGTCATACATGTATGATGGCCACGACAATAAAGTTCGATTGATTGCTTATCAATCTCAATCCTTTTTATCCTGTCACCAGAAACATCACAAAAATCCTTTTAGGACTTTTTGAAATGTGAAAAAAACGATAAATAAACTTTTATCCTCAAGGAGTGTTCAAATGCAAGAAGTGTCAGCCTTTGAGATCTAAAAAGCTCTTGTCTCCAGTTTACCCTCAATAAAATTATTATGTAAGTGAGACTCCCCGGTCTAAAATGAGGCAAAATGACATGAAAGAAATATTTTGCAGTACCAACTAACATACAGGGTGACCATTAAGTCTTAGGACGACTTTATAACTTTTAAACGACGAGAGATATCTCAACCAAATTTGGTATTCCGTCACTGGAAATTGTAAGCTACTTTTCTGTGTACATGGTGGTCGGATTTACCCTTTGGGGACAGCCCGTCGGGGGTTATAAGAAAATATTTAATGACAGCCTATGTTGAGATGTACATCATTTTAAATCTCTACTTTAACTGAAAACAATGCCGCAAACCGGACTTCAGAAAGTTGATCCACTCGGAAGAAATCGCTGTTCACAGTTTAAAACATTTTTAATACCATTATTACATAAGAAATAGCTAATACTGTAGTTGTTAGACGTTAAGGGGGGATACTTACTGAAAGTCTTTCATAGTAGGTGTTCAAAATGTTCACCATCGGTCGTCTGACAATGTGCTAACCGGTTATAAAAGCCGGCTACTGCATTTTGTATGTATTCTCGTGGAATAGGTTGAGCTTCACGTGATATCCTATGTCTGAGTTCGTTCAGATCTGTAGGCTGAGTTTGATACACGTTGTCCTTGATGTAGCCGCATAAGAAGTAGTCAAGCGAAGTTAGGTCGGGGGAACGAGCCAGCCACTCAATCGCACTACGTCTTCCAATCCACCGGTGTGGGAATACTGTATCTAAGTATTGCCTTACCTGAACACCATAGTGTGGCGGTGCTCCGTCTTGTTGGAAAAAAAATGTTTGGAAGTCATCGCCCAGAGTAGCTTTTAAAGTAGGAACAATCTCATTTTCGAGCGTATCATGATACTTGTTGGAGTTTAAATTTCTATCGATGAAAAATGGTCTTACAATTGAATTACGTACGATACCTGCCCATATGTTTAATTTTTTGGGGATGTTGTGTGTGACACTCACTCATCCAGTGTGGATTATCCCAATACCGGCAGTTATGCCTGTTAACATAAAAACATAAAAGTCGACTCATCTGAGAATACAATATCGTCTAAAAGTATTTGGTTTTGGTCAATTTTATTCATCATAATTTCACTGAATTCTATCCGGCGATCAAAAATCATCTTCACTTAGTTCCTGGAGCAGGGTAATACGGTATGCTTTCAAAACCAGACTTCTTTAATAATTAGGCTCGCTCGTTATCACTACCAGTATCTAAAAAGCGAGCAACTGTGTACTGTGCTGTGGATTTAGAAATAGGAGCTCTATCAGGAAAAGTAGCATTGAATAAACGTGTTACTTCTGCAAACGGTCTTACATTATCACCCCAGCCGCGCATCATTAAGAGTGTAATTCTTTTACGCTCACTAAGCGACATCTCTTAAAACTTATAACACAGTAACAGGATATGGCTGCAAAAAGTACTATAGCTTGAGTGGAACTGATAAGTGAACTGATATACAGATAACAGCCATTATGGGGAAGTCCAGTGGATGGGAAACCCTGACCTAAAGGCACTGTTGTCACTTTTAATTGTACTTCTTAATGCAGCAGGTTTTTTCTGATTAAACGTAGCACATTGTCAGACGGCCGAAAGGAAAAATTTTGAACATCTACTTTTAAATGAGTTCACTAAGTATTCCCCTTAACTTCTAACAGCTACAGTATTAGTTATTTCTTATGTAATAATGTGTATTAAACGTTTCTTAAACTTTGAACAGCGACTTCCGACTGGATCAACTTTCTGAAGTCCGGTTTGCGGCATTGTTTTCAGTTTAAGTAGAAATTTAAAATGATGTAAAACTCAACATAGGCTGCCTTTAAAAATTTTCTTATAACCCCCGACGGACCGTCCCCGTTTTAATTTTATTAAAATCGGTCCAGCCGTTTAAGGGGAATTCAGTGACGTAAAAACGCAAAACATTACACACACACAAGAGCTCAACAGCATTTATATGAGTTCAGATGTAATTAAATGTAATATTCACCTTTAAAATAATCCTGATGAAATCCTTTGGTAGAGATCTTGTTTCAAAGTAAAAAGCCACAATGTTGTTGGAATTAGTAAAGCACCCAAAGAATAATTCTTTCGTTTGTTGACTTTAATCACTTTAAAATCCAATACTTTTTACATTCCTCATATCAGGCTAGACTTGTGTTTTGTAGAACTTTACTTGATATAATCGTGCATAATTAATACTACACAGTAAGAGCAAAACACAAAGTGTCGCGTAACAATATAAGTTAAGATACATTTCAAAAGGTAGATTTCTCAAACAAGGAATGATGGGAAAATATATTGTGAGTCAATACAGATAGAATAAACTCGTAACTCGCCTAAACCAGGGCAGCCATTGTTAATAAAACGTGGTGACGTATGGAAGTCTAATGATCTCCCACAGAGGTGGTGTAATTATATAAGGTAGCAGTTTTGCTTACAACGAAACATCATATAGGATGTCTATTATAACTATTCGTCAATTGAAACTCTCAAAAAAGTTACAAGTAATTGTAAGTAGGAGATTTTATAGAAATGTAAATATTTAAGTGACAATAAAAATACAAATTTAAAATTTTACAGTTGGTCACTATTTTTTTTAATCTATTATTTTATACCGTTTATTATCAAACATGCTATATTTTCTTGCAATATGTATAAAAGCAAAAATAAGCAAACGTCGTATTATTTAAAATTCTTTCTGCCTTTACTCATTTACGAGCGTACTATAATTATTAAAAGTAATAAGTATTTAAATATTTAAAGACTATTCTCTGTGTTACTTACGCTAAAAAAGTTTTCTTGGCTATTTTTATTCTTTATAGTTGTGGTAAAACACATTTTTAAATATAAAATTAAACCAAAAAAATGTGAACATCAGTATTTAAAACCGCAACCCAAACTTAAATACAAATCTAAAAGAATGGATAATAAACAAATAATAACATGCTATTATTAAAAACAGCTATTTCTAACTAATCGCTGCTCAAGGATTACTTATCACATCTTACAGTGTGAGTAATTTCAAGGATTATAAAAAAGGCAAGTTCCTTTATTTTTAACTAACAGTTACCTAAGGCTTTGCACGAAATATTCGTTTGAATAACAGGTACGTCATAGGCGTATTCAGTGGATTGGACTTGATATTTAAAAAGCAATGTTTGGACTTTTAGGTGCCCTAAAGGAGAATGAAACAATTTTTATAAGTCCCAATGAAATAAATTGTTTTGTTACGTTACAAATCATTTCAATGAGTATCTGAAAATTTGCATTACACATGAACTATTTTAGGCTAGAGTCTAGGAATACTAAGTCCTTATAAATCTTAGTGCAAGTACTTGTTCTATAGTTTTAAATTCGAAGTTGACATATATAAATTAGATATTAATTCGACATTCATTGTTAATAGGGTAAGAAGTAAAACAAAATTGACGTTGGCTCTTATTTCAGGTTTATTTTTTTGAAGAAGCATTTCTGGCTCGAAATGTTTATATTTCACACGACATAGTAGTATTTGTATTGATGCCACGATCAATACGTAATACTCGATCTGAGAAGTTTCCTTTATTCTAAAAATCTAATTACACTCCTTTAAATGTTCAATCGTTACGTTGCCCTAGTAGATTTTCCATAAAGCTTTCACGATAAAGAAAATAATACTGTTTAATGTATAAATCGAATTCTGACAAAATGCCTCCAAATTTAGCTATTGTGCTTGTAGCGTTTTTAAAGCTACATTGGTTTATATTTTTTAATTGAAACTTAAATTAAATAAAATTTTGGGATCGAAATATTGGGATTTAATTTTGATTAAGATTAAGTGATTAAGATTAGATTGTGAAATGTCAGGGTAAAAACGAAAATGTAATCCTTTGGCAAGTTAGTACTGGTAGTTTTAAATTGTTAGGAAGGCAGGGTGACTGCCTTGAATTGATTAGAACCTGTCTTATTGCGAGTATTGTTCTCCTGGTTTGATACAGCTGGACCCCGGATGTCCTGCAATGTTGATTGGAAAGGGAAGTATTTAAGCGCCCGCTCATAATTTTCGCCCTTCTTTTGGTTATTTTCGTGTATTAAGTTAATTACAGTGCGACGTGTTTCTTAAAAAAATTTTCCGCGAGGGATTTTGAGGTAAGCACCAAATTTATTGTACGTTTTATTGAAATAGTCATCCTGATTTGATATTAAATTAATTTTGTTGTCCTTTTTATAGGAAAAAATTGAATTCATAGAAACTACATAGCAATCTGAATAACTTATTCTCGAAGAACAATAGAGCATAATAGTATCATACAAGTTACATTTGGTTCATACTTGCAAGAAAAGTGAATAAATTTGAACTTAGTTAATAACTTTAATTGAGATTTGGTAATTTATTAATATTTAATTGGCTCTGTTGTATTATGAATTATTAATTGGAAATTAATTGAAAATTAATAATTGTTTGAGAGAGTTGTAATTTGAATTGCAGAGACTTGAAAGTTAAGGTTCAACTAGTGGACAGAGAAGTATAAATTTTTATTTTGAATTTTGAGTGAACTTAGAAGTGAACATTTTTATTTTAGTTATTTCCCAGTGGTATTTGATTTTTATTTTAAAACCTTATTATTTTATTTTAGAAGAGAGCTCTGATTTTTAGTTTAATATATTTGATTAATATTTTGATTTCTTGCCAAAGGAATTTTTAAATTTACTGAAAGGTTTGTCAATTCAGTGTGGGAAATAGAGTGATAAAATTTCTGAAACGTTGGACTTATTAATTTTGCCAGTTTAAAATAAATCCATTGTTTAATTTAGATTTTTATTTTAGACAAACCAGATAATATTTAATAGTTATTTAGTAATACATTGTACTTAATATTCACTAGGAGCTTACTAATCAAAAAATATCTTATATCGTCCTGGATGTATTATTTATAATTTAAATATTAATACTCTGGAATATTAATATCTACAATCCAAGTCGTTATAGTGCTCTAATTCAGTTTTAAGTATTTCAGGTGCCTTATAACAGTTTTTATTAGATTGAAAAGTCTACTTTGCCTAATACATTAATTTCTTGTAATACATTTCCAATCTAAGTTATTTTCAGTGCACTCGTAGCGTTTAACCCATCAAGAAAGTGTGTACGTACATAATTTTCTAAAAAGTCTAAAAAAGTGTTCATATAAATCTAAATCCGGTATAAAGTAAAAGTATTTTCAATGGCTTAGTAGCGCTTGCATTATTGCACCGATGAAAGAAACATACATGCGTATATCTGAAAAGTATTTTTCAGTAAAAAAAGACTACTGCTGTGTATAATTACTTTCGCTCTTAGATCCTTCTGGTTCCGTAGTAGCGTTTGTCTTGTTGCACTGACAGTATACACTTACGTAGGTTTAAAAAGTACGTTACGATCATAAAATTCTGCTCTCTGTCATTATTGAGGATAAGTGTTAGAGAAGACTATATAGTCTTACCTTCGCCTCTAAGAAAAACATTTTTCACTTTATTTCATTTTCTTTTCACGTCATTACATTTCATTTAATGCCATTTCATTTCATGTCATTTCATTATAATCTACTTACTTGAAAATTATTTTCTTTCTCTGCTGATAGTCTTGATCTAAAATTTTAAAAACTCTTAATAAGGCATTGGAAAATGAATAAACAAAACTAGTTCTTTTAGGGGTTAAAACTCAATTTTAACTATATGCGTGGATGATCTTCATTATCAATCCTTTACTTGCCTGTTGAAAGCATTAGAAATGTGTGTGCCAAATGTCATCCGTCTTGGGCACCTAGAAGTTTAGGAACAAAAATTTTGTTTAAGGGTTTGCAACTCCGGTTTAAACTTATGTTTTTTTTTCTTGATAAAAATGCTCTAGTGTTTAAATTTAAGTTATGAGTCATACGTGTGATAAATTCCACCTTATTAGGATTTCAGGAAGTGAGAGTGAGTGAGTAAGGGCTCTGACGTTTATGTATACAAATTGAACTGATAGTATCGTGTAATGGATAAGCAATAAAAACAGTGTTACATACATACTTTTTTAACTATTTCTGATAATGTATTGAATTAAACAAATATTACCCTCAAATGTAAAACTAATAAGGTATAAAACTAAGGAGTTTTCCTAATGAAAGATAAATTAAACCGCTTTAAATTAAACTTACCAAAAATTCAGAGTCAAAAACAAGAGCGCAGACAGGTAACTTATCAAGTCACCCCAACTCCATCCTTCCTTTGAGTACTTCAGAAGAATTTCCTGCTTGTCAACCAACGTTTTTACGCTTCACGCTAAGTTCTTGTCTCACTGTTAGGAGATTTTTCTATGTTCAACAACTTTGTTGAGTCGTTTTAGATGTCTCTTTGAACCATACTCAAACTAAGTATGCAAATTACGTTTCTATACAAAATTACATTATAATGAAACAAATAATGTTAATATAAATTAATTTACGTTGATTTATCTTTACTTGAACATTTACAATTTTGAAATATTTCATACCGCGATTTGGTCAAATTTTTTTTACAGATTTATTAGACTTTACAATTTAATAAGTAAAAGATTGCGACCATTAAATAGGGGAATTATAATTTTTATGGAGCTTTATTTTTAGTAGCCTGGAACGTTGCCGGCTACAATAGTAAATAAAAAAAAACTTACTTTTAAATTTGTAATAATAACTGTGTACAAAGAAAAACTGCAATACAGTGTAAAACGGTACAAAACAATTAAACATGAGTTTTGAAATGTTTTAACAATACCGGGCCAGCAATTGTGACATCAATTGAATGTCCATTGAGAGCTTTTAATTGAGCTTAAGCCAACAAACTATATGACCATCGAGGCTGCTAGGGGACATGGTCCTTGGGTGCCATCAGGCTTGGATTCATTGATCATTGGAACCATTGGAGCCGTTTTGAGAGTTTTTTGTTAGTGGAAATGTTCCAACTGCGCAAGCTGCTGTTCTTGAAAATCACAGAAACACTATATGTGTAACCCTATTTTTTAATTCCCATAAAGTTATAATCAATGCTTAAATTATTATAAGAAATAAAATATTTTATGTTAAGCCATTTACTTGCCACCATTTTTTCCCAGCGAACAAAAATGGCACAAAATTAATTTTTGATTCGTAATAAAGTGATAAACTTTTATTAGCTGAATATTGTAAAAGCCTACTACTGCGGAGGTTTTATGATAATTTCTATATTTTTGATTTTTTGCACAGACAAAAATGAATTCTATTGTGGTGCAGGTACAACATAGATAAATTTTTCTCGAGAAA
This sequence comes from Homalodisca vitripennis, assembly GCF_021130785.1. Classification (NCBI taxonomy): domain Eukaryota; kingdom Metazoa; phylum Arthropoda; class Insecta; order Hemiptera; family Cicadellidae; genus Homalodisca; species Homalodisca vitripennis. The sequence goes on along the minus strand of NW_025777312.1, from coordinate 42,481 downwards.
TCTAAAACTGTGGGTCTTAAATTTGGCAGAAATGTATAATGCCTTATTATCCACATGTAGATATATGCATTTATTTGTACTTGCATTATTTTGGTAACAATTATTTTTATAAATGCATTTTTTTGTATCAAAATTGTATATTACAATGATCAAAATAAAAAGAAGATATATAAAACCCTAAGTATTAAAGTGTACGTATATATTTATTCTAAGTAAGTTCCGAATTTCAGGTCTGTACGTTCCAAAAAATGTACTTTAGTAAAGAAATTGATACTTTCGGAAAATAAAAAGTGGAGTATACAAACCATTTAATAACGCCTTGAGGAGTAGGATGGATTGTATGGATCTGAGTTCCTCTCGCACTCATCCTTTGAAGGCTGTCTGCATTTTTTTATTGACCTGAATCGCATTTCCTGTTTTCTTACTTTTGTAGGCATCTAAGAGCTTCAAGGCAAATTCAACAGTATTTTAAATTAGGCTGATCGATAATTTTAAATATTTACATCGGATATTTAATTTTATTATTCCCAAACAACATAAAAAACAAACAAACTATGTTACGCTCATTATAACAAAAACCTTTTTAGGTAGTTGATTCCATATTCCATCACTAATATTTTGGGTCTCACGTGAGAGTACTTTGCTAGTAGAATCAGATTAGATAGATCCGTGAAGATCGGTTTTATTTCTTCCACCACTGAAACTAGACTATTATAGTTTGTTCTCTAATTGTTTATATTTAATATTGTCTGGCGCTGAAACCACATGCACATTTTGGCATTGAAACCATTTGTTATTGTCGGATATACTTATAGTGTGTTTAATATTTTCATCCATTGAGTCTAATTGAAAAATATTCTGCCCATATAGTGGATTTCATTGCTTGAACCCCTTAAAATTTTGGCATACCTACTTATGGCTGGGTTTTAGTAAATTTGTTTGTGTCAGTAGCATGTTCTGTTAGCATATCTTGTCCTCCAATTGTTTTCCCATCGGAGGAGTTATTCTCAGAATTCTTCAGCTTTTAATTTCCTAGGAGTATTGTTATAAAAAAGAAGATATATTATTTCAGAATACAAAAAAATGTTAGACTCGTGTTTAGGTAGTCTTCTACCTACATGAAATTTACACACTATAATAACTACAGTTGAACAACGCCGTTCAGAGAGATCACTGTGGAAGCCATTTAAAAATTGATTACTCAACAAATATTTTCTTATACATGTTTTGTTGTATATAATTTTGTAGAAAATCAATAATCTCTTAAGAAATTCTTAAACCTAAATTTACGTAAAGATTCATGTAAAAGCGGTCTGTCACCTATCAGCTTATTGTTTTCGAAGTTTATATACCTGTAATTTATAATACATTTAAAGATACTTTACATAAACGAATATACATCCATTCAAGAATTTTAAGTGAATTAAGTCCATTGATAATCATTTATATCTGAAGAAATTAATTTTAGACACATTTTGTCACAAAACATGCAATATAGAACATAGAATGATATTGAGGCACATTATTTATATTTTAAACCAGTAACTCCCAAGGAACAAACTGAGGGAGTTTGGTAGGAGCCTGACAGGCAGATAACTTGTCAAGTTAACACGTCTCAACTCCATCCTCCCTGTTTGTGTTTAGCTGCTACTTCATAGCGGACTTTGCTGCTGTCTTCAGCCAACACGTGTTCTATCGCTTCTCACTGAGTAAGTACTCATTATCCTTCAGTTTGGGGCTGTTAAAATAAACACCTTGAAATACGTTTTCACCTGGATGTCAGCTTGGCCATGTAAATATGACAGTAGTTTTACTTGGAGTAAAAACACGATGTAGTACAAATATTACAAAACAATCCTAACTGAACACAACCGATATTTTAAACAAGGCTGAGTTTAACACCCACTTTCAGTATGCATGTGTCAGGCAAATTGGCCTGATTTGTCCATGAAGACAACTTACTGCAAGCTAGTCCAATAGTTTATTCACCCTAGACATAAAACATTACTTTTAATATACAGGGTTAATAAAAAGTCTGGAGACCCCCGACTAATATTGTAAAGGCTCACACAAGAAAAACTAAACTCGCCACACATTTATGTTATATTATGAGGTACCTTTTGGGCATAATTACTGCTTTCATTCACAAACCCAAAATGGGGGATTTTGGGGGCAGCTCAAAAATTTTAAATGTAAAAGCCCCATCAAGTGACCTGTCATTTTCAAGCCCCTGATAAAAGAAAACAAACAACGCAAACTAGAGGTCTCTATCTTAACCCAGTAAAAAATGACTGCCAATTGAAAATTGTATAAGCCAGAATAAGGCTTATAAAATTTTCAATTTGGTTGCCCTATCGAAAATGGTCTTGGCCGAAAAACCAGTTTAAATGGAATTATTTTATAATTTTTACGTGAGAACTTTGTTTCTAGAGGCGGTAGCAGCCGAACCATTGGTCATAACTTAAATCCTAAAATTACAATAGCTAGACAATCTAGAGATCTAAAAAAGGTTATCTAGCTTTTTGTTGTATATCCTTACATAAGCCCTAAAATCTCTCTTAATGGCAAAATCTTGGTCGGAATTGACAATTTTAGGAGTTGTAAATATGATGCGACTATAATTTGTGCAATCCGTTCTGCTTCCGGATTTAACTTGTGTTACTTAGTTAACGAGTGACTACAACCCCACATCGTCAATTAGCTGAACGTTAGCGAAGCGCCAATAGTGAATAGGGACAGAGTAATGTTTAATTAATTTAATGAAATAGTGATTCATTGTCAACACTCTGGCATGGAATGATAATTTCCTAAGTCATTTAAACCCTCTGATCAACTTTTAATTCTGATAAAAATTATTGCACACATATCCTCGTAGCACAAACACACATTTCCCAGAAAAGAACCTTGCGTACTTATAACACTCGATAACATAAACCCCACTCTCGGGAATTTCCCTGATAGATGAACTCCTAAGTTAACTTCCTGATCAACTTAATAATCTAGTACTACAAAATAATGCGATCTACAAAAAAGGGATAGTAACTATTAGCTCTATCTCCATCGGTTTAGCTACATAATAAATGTTAATATTTTGTAATTATTACGTGAAAATTTTGTTATTGGAGTCGATAGAGGTTGACCCAATTGTACTAGCTTACATCTCAAAACACTTATAAATAGCTATTGGTAGGATCTATAAAAAAGGTTCGGTAGCTTTTTGTTGTATATATTTCCGTAAGCTTGTTAAATACGCTCTTTCTCTCCCTTGGTTAGGCCGTAAAACGCGATTATGTCCGAAATTCTTGTAATTTTTACGTGAAAATTCTGGTTTTCGGGCCCCAATAGCGGTCAAACCGTTGGACTTAGCTCAAAACAAATTATCAATTAGATTTAGCAAACGACTTGATCTGCAATAAAGGTACAGTAACGTTTTGCCCTATCCTCAATGGTTTGACCGGAAAACGCGTGTAAATGCAAATAATTGTGATTTTTACGTGAAAATTTCGTTTTCGGAGTCGATAGCGGCCGATCACATTAGTCGTACCTTAAATATTAGATTTTTGATAACCAGAAAATAATAAGCTCTACAAAATAGGCCAAACCGCTTTTTGTCGTATATCCTTGCAAACAAGCCCGCGCTCTTAATGGCAAAATCATTGTCATTAATTGGTAATTTTAGGGGTTTCTTATTTTTTCCGACTAAAATCTTTGCAATTTATAAACAGTTCCAGATTGAATTTGTATTAATACGTAAACGACTGACTAGCATACATCTACTAGAGCACATCACGAATTGGCTCAGCGTTAGCGAAGCGTCAAATGTAGATAGGGGCTGAGTGAATTTTAATTATGTTCACAGACACAACGCCCTCTAAAAGAGGCCCACGTGTGCAATTACCCCCGGTAGCATTAACCCCCCCCCCCGGAATTTTCTGGTATGACCAGATAATCTACTGAGTAAATTAAACCCTCTTATGTATTAACCCCCGGTAACACTAACCCCTCCCAGGGAATTCCCTGGCATGACTAGATAAACTCCTGTTCAAATTAAACCTGAGCAAACACTTGTAGGGCAAAACATAAAAATACTGACTTATAGTCAGTTTTTATTTGCTTTACACTAAACAATAAATTCACACTAGCTGACCATTCAGTCTTCTACCCAAAGCTCTGTACTAGCTAAACTAAACGTCATAGCTCAAATCCCAGGTCAGAATCAAATTAAATTTCCTACAAGGAAAATCCTATAAAATAGGTCTAATTCTATTACGAATTCCGCTTATCCTTAAATTTGGCCAACACCCAAAAGGGGGCTGGCGTAACCCCCAGCGAGCCGAAAGCGAGTGTGGTATTATAGTATTGAACTTGTTATTTGCATTTAAAACTAAAAAAAACAACTGTAGTCCCGCACGCGCATGTTGCGCATTGGGAGAAAATTGTTTTATTTGTATTATATGTAATTTATTGAATAAAGAGTTTTTGAACTTAAACTTGAACACACACATTATGATTAACTCACCTTACTATTTATTTTTATTTTTATATATCAGCCCCATGTTAAAATAGAGCTTTAGATGCGTGCTGTGAGCTGACTCTTTCTGCTTGGGGTCGGAGAATTTAGAGTTTTTTGCTACAGATTCTTATCAAAGCTATAAAGTAGTTAATAACATTCAATCTGCTTGTCGATTCATTTATTTATTTATTATACTCGTAGTGATTATATAACACTGTAATCACAACATGCAATAGAGTACAACACATAACATTTTCTGAACTGAGTTAATAGTAACAATAAATTATGTCATATAGATACACTGGTGGTGCGAAAAGTTTAAATTTTATTATAAGTATAAATAAGAGATAGGCCAAGTTCTGATTGCCAAGGAATCGATCCTTTATAATCGGATTGTAACGGTGGGAGATAAATTTAAGAAACTTGAACTGAGAACCAATCTAAGGTAAGTAATAATAAAATAAGCAGATTATAATGTCAATACAATTTTTAGAAATGGCATTTATGTTTTTCACAATTTCAAATAAATGTATTTTTAAGTCTAACAAAATGATAAAGGTTCATTATATTTTTATGATTTCTTAGTAAATATTTCAGAAAAAAATATATTTAAGTATAACGCGGTATTGTTTCGCTAAAATAATGGTACAAGGATGAAAGATTTGGTTGAAAATAAGTACTCGTATAATTTTGATGGATATCGATTATTGATTACAGGGTTATGAGCTTGAAAATGGAAATACTTCGAAGCAAAAGATTGGAATTGGTTTTAAATAAACGATTGAGAAGCAAAGTGGTGAAATAATAATTAAGAGTTTCATTCCTTGAATATAAAATTACCGCTCTACAAAGCTGATGGCAAGGACTTTAATTGGATAATATTATTAAACACTCTATAATAATGAAAATATTTCTTCCAGTTGTTCCAAACTTACATAAGACAATTCGTAAGAGTTTATAAAAGTTTATGGAAATTTTTGGAAGATAATGACTTTGATTACATTTAATGTTTAATATTAGAAAAACACTCCTAATTTAGGAGTGTTTTCTAATATGCACTTTTACTAGCGAAACGAAGGTAGTTTCATTATTTATTTATAAATTAAATATTTTATTGAATCTTTTGAAAATATAGGAAATACTATATAAAATGTCTACATTATAACAGAAATCTTTATTTTATATTAGGGTCTATTATATTGTTTATTAAAATTGTTAGGAATAAACTTCGTTTGCTAATCTTATTGATTCTAATAATTTAAAAACGTAGTAACATAAACTGAATTATGCCAATATTTGAGTAAAATCTAAACTAAATGCGGAGCGTGGAAGTTTGTTTGTACATCCAATAGAGTCCTAGAGAGGTAAAATGGATGGTTTGAACAATAGAACACAAATTATAATTTAAAATGACAGAAAGTGGTGAAATATGATGGGGATGACGTAAATTTTCCAAAGTCATAATTCAAGAGCGAAAGTCTATTTACAATAGCTCTTTTGTGTATTGACGTTAGAAAGCCAAAGTAATCAGTTTTTGACCTTAATACACGTTCGCTAAACTGCATTTTTGCACGATATTCTATCAATTTAATCCAAAATGCCATTTCTATCAACCATTTCTAAGATATGTTTGCGTTGCAGCACAATTCCATCTTGTATAAAAGTAGTTAATGATACTTTACAATACTATATCAAGATAAGTAAAACTTCCATAAAGCACTTGAGACAATTGTAAATTCTATATAGGGTACAAGTATGACTTGTGAGAAAAATAATAATGTGATTCGTTCAAGCTCTTTTACATCATAGGAGAGGTCATTGTACAGTTTTCGTTGAAAGAAAAAGTAACTGTTTGAACAATGCCCAGATTTCTCTTAGGAATGTCTCTCTGTTTTGTGTCATGAAGACCTAGATAACAGTCGCTCGGATAATATGTATTGCATATTTCATAGGGTCAACACCTAGATAGCCAGGTACCAAATCTACAATCTGCATACGCATTGTAATTTGCACTAACTTAGCATGATATCGATATAATTTGCTAAATTTAAACTTTCTTTGATGTTTCCATTCTTAATAATGATTACTTTATTATAGTAAAATTAACATAGGTAGTAATTTTATTTACTATTTTGCTTTTAATTACTATTTAATAGTAATTCTAAATTTTTTTATTAGATTTATTCCCTCTGTACAATAGTAATCACGTGAAACGAAACCAGAGCCTAGCGCTATTAACATCAGATCCTTTGTGACAAATTAATGAGGTGCTCCCTATCTTCCGAACTGTGGCTAAAAGGTAAACTTTGGGAACAGCTTTGAGGTGTCTGGAAGTAAATCTTATCTGTTCTTGATAGAACGGTACTTTGTTTTGAAGTGTTTTCGTACAACACTAAAATTACATGACTCCTAAATGGCTGCATATGTGAAGCATCTTTTATGTTAACGGGCAAACATATAGCTACAGGACACCTTTTAATCATGCATTAAAACAGAGATAAATATTGTGCTATAAACCAAAACAATCTTTTAACATCTAGTAAACAAAACTAAACACATTAAATAATAAAATGAAAAAATATGTTTTACACAACTTTTTATTATAAAGATTCATTTGTGAAAAAGAATTAAAATAACATACAAAATCAATCACAAATGCATTTTTATAATAATAAAAAAAGGACACAGGTTGGATCGTTTCAGGTTATCTGCTCTGTTTACAGTTCCTTTAGCCTAGCCACAAACTACGAACGACGTTTACAAAATATGATGGAGATTGAAATGGAATTGAACATGCGGCATGCAGCTAATACATATTACGTGTCAAAAACCGCTGTCCAAGATACTGAGGCAGAGCGAGTACTAAATTAAAAAAAAAAAATAAATTTTTTTGCTCTCGTATGAAAAATATTATAACAATATAATATAAACATTTGTCTTGTTCTTCGATAGTTATGTTTTTCAAATTGCGGCGGCTCTGCAAATACGATACGATTTGCTCTTCAAATATCAGGTTACAAGCTTATCAAAAATAGTGATAACGAGTTTTTTTGAAGTTTTTCCCCAAGTTCATAATATATTTAATTCTGGTAATGCGTTGTTAAAATATTAATGTAATGTAATAGAAAAGTTTTTGAATTATTGTGAGGTGTTTCGGTGTAATCGCTTTTTATATCGTCTGCCCTGATAGTTGCTGTCGTGCTGGGTTCTATTCCAGGGTTGTGGTATCGCATTATATTTTTATCTTACCCGCGCCCTCACCGTACGCTGGTAAAGATTGAGATCATAAACAGGGTTAAACGTAAGTGAACAGAAAATCTCAGACTCGTTCAGAGTGAATTCAGTTATTCGCACTCTTCAGTGGAACGATATCATCACCGTTTTCTGTTCTATGTTTCGAGATTTTACGTAAATAATATTGTTGATTAAAACTGTCAATGCCCTGTTATAAAATATGACGACTAGAAATAAATTATTTTGCGACGACGATTATTCAGCAATTATTTGTGCGTGAGAGAAAAAACAGATTTTTAATATCGGTGGTCCGCGAGATCTTTATTCCACAGCCGTTGACTCGAATCGGTCCCTGTATCGGCTGCTAGTTTCTTCGGTGTATGTTGTTGTGCTGTGATAAGCTGAGGTTATGTTTTGAATTTACAAATATCCAAATAAAATATTAAATATATCTAACCAAATAAATTCCTTCTTTATACTAATAATCTGAACGTTATCATATAAAGTTAACCTTAAAGAAACATGTCACTAACTACGATAACCTATTAGCTGCTCCTAACCTATCCCACGCACCGAATTGTTAATTTTGAACGGTAGTAGAACCTATACTAAATAGATATTCACTAACTACGATAACCTATAAACGGCTGCTAACCTATCCTACGCACCGAATTATTAATCTTAGGAATAGGATAACAAGCTTATGCGGCTTATAGGATGCAAAATATACGTTTGCAATCTAGGAAAGGTAGTGATGGGTAGTAGAACCTATATGTAATAGATACACTACTGTCACTAACCACGATAACCTATAAACGGCTGCTAACCTATCCTACGCACCGAATTATTAATTTTAGGAATAGGATAACAAGCCTATGTGGCTTAGAGGATGCAAAATATACGTTTGCAATCTAGGAAAGGTAGTGAAGGTTAGTAGAATCTATATTTAATAGATACACTACTATCACTAACCGCGATAACCTATAAACCGCTATTCTACGCACCGAATTATTAAATTTACTTAACGATTACAAATTTTGGTGACACACCAGTGGCGACTGCGAATTCTATGATACCGGGCTCCTCTCCTCCCCTCGTCTTCACACTACGACGTCATCAAGCAAAAAAAACTCCTCTGCTCGAATCGACTTCACACAACGACGTCAGCAAGCAAACTCCCTGTCCCTTGTCGGATCGGCTGTATAAGTAGACCGCCAGCAGGTCATGCGCAGAAACGCGTTTTCGTCAGTCGTCGGCAGACGCTACAGCGGCCACATCGGAGCTCCGGCTAACTGCACTGCCCCAAGTAGAGAGGTCCCCTAACCTCAAATCAACTCCTAATGGAATGACGACGACGACTATCGACGAAAATAAATCGACACATCTACTTGTCAAAATAAACGTTTTCTAATATAAGAACAAAAAAAACGGGGTATAAAATTGAACCCTTACAATTAATATATTGTCTTCAGTCTTGAGGTTAAATGCCAAATGGCTTATTTATCAATATGTATTCTCTTCAGCAAAAAATAAAAATAAAAACCCAAATATTGGTAAGCTCTTTATGAGTTTTTCGTATGTCTTTAGCATACTTCTTCAGATAACTATAAAATAATGTATAAATATTAAGAAAATTAAATAATTAAACTAATATGTGAAAGAAACAACCAAATCCAAAAATAGTTGAATCGTAAAAAGTGAGGGCTCTGTGGTGTAATGGTAGCATATTCACCCGGGAAGTGAGAGATCCGGGTTCGGCCCCGGCGGAGCAAGTACTTTTTTGCGATTCAATATTTGTTATCCCCAACCTTCCAGGTTCTAAGGTCCTGGATTTCTAACTATTTATAAACGAGGGATATCAGGGAAGTGTTATAAATATATATATATATATATATATATATATATATATATATATATATATATATCCTCTGTTCATTTTAATTCGTTAATTATTTTAAAAAAATATACAATTATTCCAGAAAGAAATTTTGGCAAGAATATTTATGTGTAAATAAACTTTTTCACTTTCATTAAATAATTTACTTGTTTATTATCTTTACTCAAATTTCACTTTAATTTTAAAATGTACATGTTTTAACTACAAATATTTGTAACTCTAAAATCTGCCACTCAACACATCTATATCCCCAACCTTCCAGGTTCTAAGGTCCTGGATTTCTATTTTATAAGTATATATTTTTATAACACTTCCCTGATATCCCTCGTTTATAAATAGTTAGAAATCCAGAACCTTAGAACCTGGAAGGTTGGGGATATAGATGTGTTTGAGTGGCAAATTTTAGAGTTACAAATATTTGTAGTTAAAACATGTACATTTTTAAATTAAAGTGGAATTTGAGTAAAGATAATAAACAAGTAAATTATTTAATGAAAGTGAAAAAGTTTATTTACACATAAATATTCTTGCCAAAATTTCTTTCTGGAATAATTGTATATTATTGAAAAATATTTACGAATTAAATGAACAGTGGATCTGCCATTTACTTACATAACTTCTAAGAACTAAATTACAATGTTCGCAGTTAAAGAATGATTAGGCATGTGCTTTTAATGTGTGGATTACAATTATAGAAACTTGTATAATCTACTTAACTGTGTTGACTACTTGACAATTTCAACGTGTGTCAACAACGTAAACAATGTAGAGTTTCCATTTATTATGTTGCGGATGTTCCGACGTATCTCGAATAGCCTTTTAGAAATTGCTTAGACGGTCTACAGGAATTGAATTTCTACTTCATTCCACCTACCCAATGATGTCCCTATAACATTTTCATCTTTCATTTTTTTCTTTCATTTTTCTTTTTTTCTTTTCATTTTTTTCTTTAATTAAACCCCAATATCATGTCATATATATATATATATATTCATATATATATGTATATATGTATGTATGTATATATAATTTCTATAAACATTGAATCGCAAAAAGTACTTGCTCCGCCGGGACTTGAACCCGGATCTCTCACTTGCCGGGTGAATGTGCTACCATTACACCACAGAGCCCTCACATTTTACGATTCAATTATTTTGTATTTGGCCGTATCTGTCACATATGCGTTTAAATAACCAAACTCACATATGATCGGAAGACCAAATACCTGTCAAATGACTTTTATTTACATTAAATTTTGTATTAATGGCAATAGCCTTATTTAATTAAAATAAACATTGAATCACAAAAAGTACTTGCTCCACCGGTACTCGAACCCGGATCTCTCACTGGCCGGGTGAATGTGCTACCATTAGAAGAAAAACCGAAAACGATTTTTTAGAAAATAAGAAATATTTTATAAATCTGGATACGAATTTTCTTTGCAATCCAGTAAGGTATATTGTTCTTTATACCCTTTATTTTCCATTCGTATTAAAGACATAAGAAACTGAAAATTCTTTTCAATAATATGGATTTAGGTAATTGTGATCACTATAGGCAAAGAAAAGTATATTTTTAACATATATTTAAAATTTTTTTTTTATAATTGGTTCATAGGTCAGTATGAACTTATCCAAGTATTATATTTTGTTACTACTGTTTATAACCAGAATCTGTAGAATCGATCACCACGAATCGCTGAAAATTTTCTGTTATATATTTCAACAAAAGTTAAACGATAAATAATCAATACTAGTATACATAGTATACTAAGCAAATAGTGTGATATTTTGATTTAGAACGATCATTCTTCTTCTGCTGCAATTTTTAAAGGTAATCCAGTACCTCCAATATTGAAATTCAAATGTTTCACACCATTTGCCATTTTATATATCCTGGGAATAAAATTTACAGCTAAAATCACGATTCCTGATGTCTAATCCAAAAAATATACAAGTTTGTAATTATGTTTGTACGCTATTTATAAATGTACTGACTTGTAAACTACATCATATAATTGTCCAGAGTGTGCTTGTTAATATCTACGCTGTGAATTACTTAACATTTAAGGCTAAGTTGTTAATTGAAGTTTTGCATAGTAGTAGCTTAAAACATTTTATTACTGAATTAAAAATGCATTTATCGTATATGAACTTATGAAAGTATAATCACTTTACCTAGACAAATTCGACTACTTCGTCACAACATTGGATCTGAGAAATAAAATAATTTGTTATATCAAACTTATAATTTATAAAATCTGAAAATTAAACATTTATATTAAGCTTTATTGCACTTGTAACGTAGCACTGCGAGAATAAAGCATTAAAACTTTGTGAATTAGCAAAATATATTATACTTTAGTTATGATTTTAGAAAGTAAAACCGTAGGAAAAAGTGATTTATATTGCTTAAGTTTCATATTCGCAGACTACAAGTGTACTATATACAGTCATAAATCACTTGTATATGCTATTCCTAATTTCAACTACGTAGTAGAAAGACAAGTTAATGCCACTCGTGACTAGAGTAGTCATGTCTACTTTACAGTTAAATGTTTGGCCATAATCATAGACAGACATAATATACACAGAAGCGTTCTTTCTCTATATATATAAAATTACACCTTAATCTATTGTAGTATTATGGTGACATTACAGTTTTAATATTATTAAACGTTTTTAACCTATTCAGAATGATTATCTAATTTAAAGCAAGATTTTTATATTCAACGAATGCTTACAAAATTTTACTCTTTTAGGAGACTTTCTGTGAACGGATTTGGATACACTTTCGCACAATATGAAGTTTATATATCTTGTAGTTGGCCTGAAACTAGTTTATTAAAAGTTCTGTAGCATACTTTGGCATTGTTTACAAAATTAATAGAGAACAATAAAGGAAAATATAAAGAAATATTGTATTGTCATTAAGAATATTAAAGTCCAAGGTTATTGTAAAAAACATTTTTCTCAAAAACATATTTTGTATTAAATAAATATAACAATTATTAGAAGTGTTTTAGAAACGAATTTATACTTTTACGTAAACATTTATAATAATATATTGAAATTTTTTTATATAATTTTTTTACATTTGGTCATTCTTAAAGTCTTGCACATAGTGTGGATATATAAACGAATGGGAGTTTTCAAACTAATTGGAATTGACGTATTTATTAATATAAAAAAATAAAATTATTGCAACATTAAGGAATTGTGAAATATTATGTATGTGAACAATTATATTTGTTCAATTTACTTCACATAATTCAATACGGAACAAATATATCTGTGCTGTATTGTTAAGTAAGTGTAATAAAAATAAGAAAAGTGTAGTTTTTAAAATATACGATTTTTATCAAATTTTGATCCTGTTGTTTAATAGCTGATATAGAAAAATAAGTTAGGACCTTAATATCTCATGTCCATCTCTTTAATTTTTCCACAGTAGACGTTTCTGTAATCCTTCACATATATAATGAAATACAATTTTTAATAGGGGGAGAACTGGCCAGGACATTATTTCTAATTATTATATGAAATGGACAAAGATGATTTAAAATATGCGGTTTGGTAAAATGTTTATTTCCTTACTATAATAGCAGATTTGTAAAATTAATTAAGAACCGTAATTACATTCCTATCTTATTTTTACCACTACAGGAGGTCTTTCTGTAACCCTTAAAGTATATACATAATGTGTAGAGAATAAAATAATGCTAAAGTATTATTTATTTATGGCTATTTTTACTATTTCATATTTTTATAAAAAACAGTTTGATACAACACACACTACACAAATTGCACTTAATAATAGCTTTGCATATTTAATAGTTAATTATGCACCATTAAAACAAAATTTTAATTAATGTTTCAGTATTTTCAATAATTAGTTTTAACATTAACCCGTACCTTTGACACACATTACAGTTTATTGATTGAACTCTTTAACGAATGTATGTGTTAATGTAATAATCAATTTTGCAACTCAGGCGGGTAATAATATGGACAATGATTAGTACTCAAAACTAATAATCAATCTCCACTTCAATCTATAAGATAACCTTTTAGAAAGAGAAAAGAGATGACAATGTTAATAAAGTTAAGAACCTCTGCCACCCCCCTCCCCCACAATAACCACAGACCACCACCACCACTACCACCACTTCCACCAGGGACTCGAACTGTAATTTACTTGATCAAGACAAAGTCTCCAAGGTTTCAGAATACGCTTGTCATCTGGGAAATCTCAAGCCTTGTATTGGTTTTCTTTTATTATTAGAAAGTTTATAATGTCAATGTACTTACTGAAAAGCATTATAATATTTTATATAGAATCACTACCTGTTTATATTGGTTAATCACTGTTTACAATATTTTAAGATAAATAACAACAAGTGTAAGCCGTATATTATTTAAAAACTAATACTAGATATGCCACAGAAACGAGTATCTATTTACTCACTGAATGTAACGAAAGAGCTTGCGCTCAGACGAACGTGAAAAGGGCGGACTCACTTTAACCGAAATAAATAGAGCTTATCGTTTGTCAAAAAATACGTATATAACAAGATTTATGTCTTGGTAAATCTTCTATCAAGAGTCATCATACAGACAAGTAGACACATAGACAATCAGATTTCAAGAAGGTCCTGACGGATACTTAAACATTTAGATTTATGAACTTACTGCAACTTACCAAATTAATACTTGGGTCTCTCAATAATTACAGGTAAACTCTGAAACCAAATCTTTTATTATTTACGAAATGGTAACTATTACTGCGCTTATGCAGCAATGATTCCATAACTAATAAATACTTCTACATTTAGGTAGCCTAGCTCTCGCGAGGATAACCTATTATAAGAACAGACTAGTAAAGGATTATCAATTCCTAGTTAAAGCAACCCCAAACAATGAATAATAGGATGGATTAATATTGTAATACAAGCCAATCATTATCATCCTACATGATTTTTAAGAGTAGGTTTTTTTTTCTTTTTTTAATACTTTTTCATCAGATTATGCAAGGATCATAAAACTAGCACAAATTCTTATTGAACACACACTCATACATTTGGTAACAAACGGTAGGTAATAAGATTAATTTTAATCTCCTTCTTCTTAGTATTTGCACTTTTGTATTATTCATTCGCCTGGAGTATTACTATATGGATATATTATTCTTAGATATTGACTTGATTCAGACTGGAATTTTAATTTTAAGAGGGTAAATATAATCTCATCAGCCACTTAACACTTCATCAACGCGTGTATTTATGAGGGACAATAAATTTAGGTTTTCTTAAAGACACAATTGGACTACTACACACTTAATATATATTATTTATCCTCAAATTGTGTAGATTAAATTTAATTTATATCAGTGTTTCAATGAACGAAAATATTGTAAATGTTGCACACCCACGTAGTTTCCTTTTATCTTCCGATAGAGGCATTTGGCTAAAATTCTTTCGTAAAAAAATTCGGGTTTGGATTTCGTTTTTCATTATTTATGGATTAGTTATTGCTAAATGTATTGAATATGTTTAACATTATATTTCATATGATTAATAAAATGTTACTTATATTCTGTAACATATATATATATATATTGTAACGACCCTTATTTGTCCCCGTCCTTAATCCTCACCCTTTCTAATAGAAACCGTGTTTACCAAAGTGCAGTTTTCCCTTATTGCCCTTGACCTTTTTATTTTCCGCCTTCCGCTATTACCGACGTCCTGTTGTTCCTAACTTATCTTATCTTAGCGTCTCCTCCCACGGCCCTACGTCCAGCCCTACACCCGCAGTTTTTCTTTCCGCCAATAAATCATTATTTCGGCTACACCTAAAACATCTCCTCTACTCCCCTCCTATCCGTAAACAACCAGCGTCGTCCTAGTTTCCCCTGCGTCGTGCCCTAGTTCCACGTACCTCTTTTACCCTGACCTTTGCCCGCACCCTAGCGGTTATCCAGGTTTCCGCTTACCATTATACGTTTCCTATCCTCGTGTCCTACTAATCCGCATTGGGCGTCGCCTTCAGGTAGTCGGCGTCGTCCTATACACACTTCCTCTTATAATTCCTGTGTCCTACGCTTTCCGACGTTACAAAAAGCCCTGTCCTATTTTCCCACGATCAGTCCGGCCCCTCCGTCACTTGACCCTACCTTGCGCCGCCGATGAGACTTCCCGTTACCTTATCGCTTCCCGCGTCTTTCCCCATAAACCTGACCCTCTCCTAAACACTCCTACATGCCCACCTAATTCCTACCTCCCATACGTCCTGCAGCGCCGCTTTATACAAGTCGGCACTTTTTTTCCTATGCCGACGCACCCCTAACGACCCCATCCCTGCAATAAAGAGTACGGTCGAGTATTCAGAAACAGCAGCGTCGCCATTTCAAACAGGTTGGAACAAGCAGACCATATAACCCTACGGAGAGATGTTGCCAGCACCGCTGCTGGCAGCAGACTGACAATATTAGGGGTTCTGCGCATGCGCCAACCTGGCTGATATATAAGGTAGCCGATCACTAGCACAGCTCTCATTCGTTCCTGGGAGACCACCGCAGGAAGATCTCCGAGACCGACCACGCTTCGCCACTATCAGGTAAGATAATCGCCTCTTCGTCTTTCCCCGCTAGAGCAATCCAAGCGGAACCTTTCGTCCTGCGCTAGAGAAATCCGAGCGCCTCTATCCCCTCGCCCGCTAGAGCAATCCAAGCGGAACCTTTCGCCCTGCGCCTGAGAAGTCCCAGCGCCTCCTCGTCTTTCCCCGCTAGAGCAATCCAAGCGGAACCTTTCGTCCTGCGCTAGAGAAATCCGAGCGCCTCTATCCCCTCGCCCGCTAGAGCAATCCAAGCGGAACCTTTCGTCCTGCGCTAGAGAAATCCGAGCGCCTTTATCCCCTCGCCCGCTAGAGCAATCCAAGCGGAACCTTTCGCCCTGCGCTAGCGAAATCGCAGCGCCTCTTCGTCTTTCCCCGCTAGAGCAATCTAAGCGGAACCCTTCTTTCTGCGCTAGAGAAATCCGAGCGCCTCTACCCCTCGCCCGCTAGAGCAATCCAAGCGGAAACCTTTCGCCCTGCGCTAGAGAAATCCCAGCGCCTCTTCGTCTTTCCCCGCTAGAGCGATCCAAGCGGAACCTATAGTCCTGCGCTAGAGAAATCCGAGCGCCTCTATCCCCTCGCCCGCTAGAGCAATCCAAGCGGAACCTTTCGCACCGCGCTAGAGAAATCCCAGCGCCTCTTCGTCTTTCCTCGCTAGAGCATTCCAAGCGGAACCTTTCGTCCTGCGGTAGAGAAATCCGAGCGCCTCTATCCCCTCGCCCGCTAGAGCAATCCAAGCGGTACCTTTCGCCTTGCGCTAGAGAAATCCCAGCGCCTCTTCGTCTTTCCCCGCTAGAGCGATCCAAGCGGAACCTTTCGTCCTGCGCTAGAGAAATCCGAGCGCCTCTATCCCCTCGCCCGCTAGAGCAATCCAAGCGGAACCTTTCGCCCCGCGCTAGAGAAATCCCAGCGCCTCCTCGTCTTTCCCCGCTAGAGCATTCCAAGCGGAACCTTTCGTCCTGCGCTAGAGAAATCCGAGCGCCTCTATCCCCTCGCCCGCTAGAGCAATCCAAGCGGTACCTTTCGCCCTGCGCTAGAGAAATCCCAGCGCCTCTTCGTCTTTCCCCGCTAGAGCGATCCAAGCGGAACCTTTCGTCCTGCGCTAGAGAAATCCGAGCGCCTCTATCCCCTCGCCCGCTAGAGCAATCCAAGCGGAACCTTTCGCCCTGCGCCTGAGAAGTCCCAGCGCCTCCTCGTCTTTCCCCGCTAGAGCAATCCACGCGGAACCTTTCGTCCTGCGCTAGAGAAATCCGAGCGCCTCTATCCCCTCGCCCGCTAGAGCAATCCAAGCGGAACCTTTCGCCCTGCGCTAGAGAAATCCCAGCGCCTCTTCGTCTTTACCCGCTAGAGCAATCCAAGCGGAACCTTTCGTCCTGCGCTAGAGAAATCCGAGCGCCTTTATCCCCTCGCCCGCTAGAGCAATCCAAGCGGAACCTTTCGCCCTGCGCTAGAGAAATCGCAGCGCCTCTTCGTCTTTCCCCGCTAGAGCAATCCAAGCGGAACCCTTCTTTCTGCGCTAGAGAAATCCGAGCGCCTCTACCCCTCGCCCGCTAGAGCAATCCAAGCGGAACCTTTCGCCCTGCGCTAGAGAAATCCCAGCGCCTCAGAATCAGAATCAGATCAGAATCAGAAATAATTTATTTCGTTAATAACATAAAGTTACATGAAATAAGTCATAGATAAAATAGTACGTATATAAATATAACAATAACAATTAAATAAAATCAACAATCAAATAGTCAACATAGGTTATTTCACATGTTTGTGCAATATGACAGGAATTCTTGAAACAGAATATGGGCATTTTTCAAGCAAAATAGTTTTAATGTTTTTTAGAAAAAATTTGTGAGCTGGTTATGTTTTTCAGGTGCCGAGGCAGCGCGTTATAGAGCCGTAGAGCTGAATAGTGCATGCCCCTTTCGAAAATTGTCAATCTATGGATCGGGTAGACCATATTAACCCCTGTGGCGGGTATCGTACTGATGATTAAAAGTGTTCTCTGCAAAAAGATGTGGGTTATTTTTGAAGAAAGTCAAAACTTCAAGTATATAGATGCTTGGAAGAGTGAGGAGATTCAGTTGCTGAAAAAAAAGGCTTACAGTGAGCACGATTACCTGCTGCAGACATAATGCGAACAATTCTTTTTTGGAATCTAAATACCCTTAAAATTTCACTAGAAG
The DNA here is from genome assembly GCF_021130785.1 of Homalodisca vitripennis. NCBI lineage: Eukaryota > Metazoa > Arthropoda > Insecta > Hemiptera > Cicadellidae > Homalodisca > Homalodisca vitripennis. The sequence continues at coordinate 24,043 of NW_025777312.1, read as the reverse complement.
ATCCCCAGAATCCAATAGCATATTTCAGTCTACTGTATACATAAGCATAGTAAATTTGAACGATAGTTTCTTTACCAACTGCAGGCATTAAAACTCGAAAAGCAAAGGTAATTGAAGACAGCTTTGAGCATAGCGTATCTATATGTTTAGACCAGTTGAGCTTGTAATCAATGACAACACCAAGAAGAGAGGCAGACTCTGATGGGTTGATACCATTTACGCTGAAACCCGCTATATCACGAGAAGTTGGTGAGAAAACCATGATTTTAGTTTTTTCTTTCATTCAATAGGAGACCATTTGACTCAAACCACTTATTCAAGCTGACATACGACTGATTCATAATAATTTCGAGGCTGTGAATATCACGACAAGAAGATAGAGCAGTTGTGTCATCCGCATAGCAAACAATGTCTGATTTCATATTGGAAGGAAGGTCGTTTATATATATAGAAAATAAAAAAGGACCAAGTACGGAGCCTTGAGGCACTCCTGAGCTGGTCCTCAACCAACCTCTTTGAAGTTGTCCTTTATTTGTTACAGAAACTGTCTGCTTTCTCTCAGAGAGATATGAGGAAAGGAGTGAGAGAGCTGCACCGTTCAAGCCATATCTTTCAAGTTTACCCAAAAGAACAGAATGGTTGACACAGTCGAAAGCCTTGGACAGATCACAGTATATCGCACCGACACACTGCGACCCATCCAAGGCTCCCAACACGGCACCAATGACATCATTGGACAGCGCTAGAAGTTGAAAACCCTTTTCTGAAACCAAACTGAGATGCAGTCAAGAGAGTATTAGAGTCAAAGTAACATTGAAGTCTTGCCAGAATGATCATCTCAAACACCTTAGCAAAAGAAGAGAGCAGACTGATTGGCCTGTAATTAGAAATCTCAGTTTTTTGGCCTTTTTTATGGATTGGACGTATGACAGACAGCTTTAGATTTTCTGGAAAAAAATCCCTCAGAAAAAGATCGATTAATTATGTGTACCAGAGGAAAAGCTATAAGATATGCGCACTTCTTAAGAACTTCAGATGTAACCCCATCCCACCCACTCGACTTCGAGTTTCCCAGCTTTGAAATCGAGCTTAGAACCTCAGCCATAGTGGTTGGTTCAAACAAAAAAAAGAGAAGGTTTATCTAATTGTTGAAGAGCTGGGACATTTGCAACATACTCGAGAGCCGAATCAAAAGAAGCCAGCTGTGATAGTTGATTACCAACTGAAACAAAATATTCGTTAAACTTTCATTCTACATCAGCTTGGGTTCTGATAGCTACATCACCATCGGTGAGGATAATAGGGTTGTTTGAAGATTTTGAATTACCAAGCTCATCATTCACAACTTTCCAAGTTGCCCTACTCAGATTACTGCTTTTTTTAATGTAATCAATGTTGAAATTCTTTTTCGCCTGAAGTATTACCCTACGAAGAATAGATTTATACCCTCTAAAATAAGACATGAAATCTGTGGAAAAATTGCTCTTACTTACAACATAAAGCTCCCGTTTTCGCGCACAAGAGGTTCTTATTCCTGACGTTATCCAAGAATGGATAACGTCCCAGGACCTTTAAGTTTTTTTGAGCGTTCAGGACAAGCATGGTTAAACAAACGAAGGAAGGTATTTAAAAATGACTTAAATGCCGTATTACAATCAGGAGCTTCAATGACATCCACCCAACTTTCATGCTGGAGACAGGAATTAAGAGTGTGAATGTTTTCATTATTTATCATTCGAAACTTCATTTCAACAGTCGAAGACTGACGAGGTGAAAGGGGAGATAACACAGTCAGCTGGGCCAGATGGTCAGAAAGTCCCGTTTCAAAAACATGCGATTGTGACTGAAACTCTTTGAAGAAGGTTATAATGTTATCAATACATGTCCTGGAACCACGACCATCTATTCTGGTAGGACAGGTAATATTTAAATTTCCATTAGCTGAGTTAACGACATCCAGAAACAGTTTTCCTCTCCCTTGAGTCCCTCAGAAAACCAACATTGAAGTCGCCACACACTATGAGACTGTTAAAACCCCGAGCATGACCATCAACAAGCGATTCAAACGCATCAATGAAAGAATCAATGCTGGAACTAGGAGATCGGTACACTGCAGCCACCACAATCCTATCAGAAAAAGCAAGCTTAATTGTGACAGCACAACATTCAAAACTGAAGGGTACACTAAGATCACAACGTCGAGATTCCAAGCTATACTGCACACCTTGCTTCACCATTATGCAAGAACCACCCCTAGATGCGTGTTCTCGGCCATAAAACGCTGCAACCTCATATCCTGCAAAAGTATCCAGATAATTTTTACAAGATTTACTCAACCAATGCTCAGTAAAACAGACAATAGTTGGATGGAATTTTAAAACTTGAAAAGTGTCACTTAGTTCATCAATTTTATGCAAACATCCCTGTATATTTAAATGAAAAACAGAAAATTTATGATTAGATCTGAACAATTCCGTATCTTTAAAAACAATCCAATGTCGGTACATTGTGACAGTTCACAGAATTCCTGCCACTGTTGACATCATAAACTGAGTTTATCTGGTCATACAAGCTATTGCTGGTGTGGCTAAAAAAGATTCACTTGGTGTTGATGTTGGTGTAGTTCGGGTTGACGAAACATGACAGTGAGAAAGCGAACACTCAGGACTGGGCGGGCAGGGGCTTGATGCGAGTGAGGCGGGTGTAGCTGGGCGAGGCAGTGCCAGCGGTGAGTCCACCATACTGTCCATAGTCTGGGACAACTCCACGGCCTGAAGACCAGACGGACCGGCGACAGACAATCGAATGTTGCCGGGTGTTTTGGAGTTGGAAGGCAGAGGTAGTGACTGCATTGTCCAGTTTTCAATTATATGAAAACAGATCGTTGGTGACATTCCTTTTGCCTGCCTGATGGAAGTGAACACCACTGAATAGGAAGCGCTGTTTAGAACCTAGATGCAGTATTCTTATGTTGTCTATGTTTTTTTCCAAATCCTTCAAATTAGCATTAATGTTTCTTATATTTATGTTTACACGCGAGTAAGGACTGAGATCAAATCTTGTGGGCACTGTTGCGATAACAAATCTTGAATCTGGAGAAGATTCTGCCAAGCTTCTGTAAGATTGTATAGTTTTTACGATGTCCAAATTATAATTGTTCATACTGTTAGTCCCAGCTATACATACTATATAATCATTTTTTCGTGAAGTTGTACGAGTCGTTTTTAATAGTTCTGAGCACCTCTTCTATGGGAGCCCCTGGAATTACTGTGCTTGGTTTCAACAATGTGGTTTTGGAATTAAATTTTTTCTCTAAGAGATTATTCATTCCACGTCCATGACTGTCACTGTATAGAGTAACTGAAATGTTGAACTGCCTTCGATTCTTCTTGGCCTTACTTTGGAATGATTTCAATGACTCTGCTTTTGAAGACGAAGATGAACAACTTGTTTATTAGGTCAGAGTAGTCCATTTTTGTTAGCAAGAGGCAGAAACCTGTTAGATGTGGGTATTGGAAGTGCCGGTGCAATCAGTTTATTAGTCTTACAAGATGTTGACTCCAGAAGCTCTTTTTTTTTCTTGTTTTACTTCTTCTAGATTTACATTTAGACAATTTATGTTATCATTTAAAGATTCAATAAATTGTTTGTTTTGTTTTATTATCTTTAACTAAACTGAGGACTTTGGATCTAATTTCGTCTATCTCTAGTTTTTAAAACTATTATTTTCCTTTATTAACAGATTTTTCTCTTTGAGGCAGGAGTCTGAATGGCATTTGTTAGTATCAAACTTTCCCTCTTGTAAGTTAAGTTCTTGAACTTTACTAATTAAACTGTTCCTCTGGCGTATAAGCTCATCAATTCTGGCAATGAGTTCATCCTTGGACTTTATACTTAAATCATCTGTTTGAGTAGAGCAGTCCGTCGTTTTTGGTTTAAAAAGAAGTTGGGGTACTAATGGAGTTGTCGGGAGGCTTTTACTTGGAGTGATTATATTAGGGGATGATGAGACAGGAGTGAGCGATCTTATAGTAACCGGGTGTTTCCCTGAGTGGGAGTTCTTGCGGCTTATCAGTTCCGTATAGTCTGCATTTGTACGTATTGATGCCGAGCAGTCTTTGCCCCAAGCATCTCCAAGTAGTTTCTTCTCCACTTACTAGTGTTCTATCCAATCTGTATTTATATTTGTCCAAAATAATGCAAGGTTTGCCGTTTTTTGTTTCATCTAATTGAATGGACATATTATGGCTTGAGAATAAATTACTGGAAGTCAATTACTGGAAGTCACCCCCGTGGAACTATAAATACAGTTGTAGAGACTCGGCTGTGTTGCGCCTTCAGATTCCTCGCTGTAAGAGTAGTAGCGGCAGGCGGTGAGGGAAACTCCGCGTGATGAGGGAAGTGCTTTCAGTTTCTGAGAGCAGTTGGTTAATCTGGGACTGAAGTGAGCATGCGCCAATCTTGAAAGCAACGACAGGGCCCTCGTGTTGTCTTCTTAGATGGCTAACCTAATTCTTGTGAACTGACGATGGACAACTAACATATATGACTCACGGTTTATGTAGCGGAGTGGCTATGTAATAAGTTTAAACGTCTCTTCGTCTTTCCCCGCTAGAGCGATCCAAGCGGAACCTTTAGTCCTGCGCTAGAGAAATTCGAGCGCCTCTATCCCCTCGCCCGCTAGAGCAATCCAAGCGGAACCTTTCGCACCGCGCTAGAGAAATCCCAGCGCCTCTTCGTCTTTCCCCGCTAGAGCATTCCAAGCGGAACCTTTCGTCCTGCGCTAGAGAAATCCGAGCGCCTCTATCCCCTCGCCCGCTAGAGCAATCCAAGCGGTACCTTTCGCCCTGCGCTAGAGAAATCCCAGCGCCTCTTCGTCTTTCCCCGCTAGAGCGATCCAAGCGGAACCCTTCTTTCTGCGCTAGAGAAATCCGAGCGCCTCTATCCCTTCGCCCGCTAGAGCAATCCAAGCGGAACCTTTCGCCCCGCGCTAGAGAAATCCCAGCGCCTCTTCGTCTTTCCCCGCTAGAGCGATCCAAGCGGAACCTTTCGTCCTGCGCTAGAGTAATCCCAGCGCCTCTTTCTCTGTCCCCGCTAGAGACATCCGAGCGGAACCTTAGTTCCTTTGTTAGATCCTTTCCCAACGCTTTTATTTCCAAGTTACTATTGCCCTCACTCCACCTCATACCCTACTTGGAGCCTGGGCTGTGATGATACCGAGCGTTCGTATTGAGTCCACTTAGGTTGACTCTGCTCTCAATCTGAGCCTTGGGTTTCCCGAATTTAACTACCTTCTCCCGACCCCTGGAATACTTTCCCCCATTCTACGACTGAGTCTTTCTGGGTCAGTTTTCGTTACGTTTGCGAAAATTGACGTTACAATATATATATATATATATCCGAGCGCGCGCGCGCGCGCGTGTGTGTGTGTGTGTGTGTGTGTGAGCAACATAAAGGATTGAGAGCAGTTATGAATAGACAAATAATATTATTTATTATTGCGGGAAAAAATTTCTGATGTTGATGATCAACATAAGGAACACTGACAACCGGCGCTGGAAAATGGGAAAATTGGCATGAGTGAACGTGGTGCGACTGAAATTTCTGTGTGTTTGACTGGTCTCAATGTGGAGTGATTGTTCCAAATTATAGAAAACATGACTATTGCTATACATTTTTTGTAATGTTCTGGCAAAATAAAAATGAAGAAAAAAAACATTTACTTTAATATTTAAACTTGTGAACAAAATGTTTATAACACTTTACGTAGTTCGATTATTGTTTATACTCTTTATATGGCTTGTAGTTAAGGGTCTGGAAAAAGTTCATGACCGTTCCCGTTTGAAATTTGACGTGGCTCTTAATTCCTATATAGCCAATTGAGTTCAACTACAGTGTATGCCAATCCATGAGATATGAGTGAGCATTAGTGTATATTTTTTATTTGTCTTACGTATAACTAAGGTGGTAATGAGAAAATCATATAAATGACGAATGTTTAAAAAAAAACTGAGAGGAAAAATTTAAAAGTTGACATAGTAACATACAACCTAAATATTCCCAAGAAAAACATTATTCTTAGGCTTAAAATGTTCCATGCAACGTACTTGCTACGTGGACAAGAATGAGTTGTGTGATAGATTAGCCACAGATAGGATTTGGCTTAGTAGCTTGTAATTGAAACCCATCACTCAGTAGGCCGTCAAATTTTATTTTTTTTTCTGCTGGAGGATATAACAATTATGTGTAAATTTTATTTTATCTACTATTGGCATAAGTCTACACAGCATATCAATAATGACATGATACTTGATATTTTGCTTGCAACCACAGCAAAACCTGCTATTTATCCCGTGCCACATACCTTTTTTATTAGAAATTTTTTAAATAATACAAAAATTAAAACAAAACTTTATATAAATTTATATTTGATATACTAAACATATCAATCTCTATGTCGTTTTAAAAATATATTTTTAATTCTGTCGATTTCTTAAAAAAGTAGTAGGTCTTAGGGCTAGGTATATCTTTTACAAAATGATG
>NW_025777312.1:0-12500 GCF_021130785.1 Homalodisca vitripennis | reverse complement strand
ATAAAATGTAGAAACAATGTTATTATATAGTTAAAATAGTAAACAATAAATTTTGTTTCATGAGAACAACATAATCAGTACATTAGGAATAATATTGAGATTTTTAAACCCAACCCAAACCTGATTGTACCAAAGAGTATTTCTGTATACTAAACAACACAATTTAAATGCGTAGACATATTTATTTGATTTTATAGGTAAATATCACAGTAATTATCTAGAATATTTGTATGAAAGCACTATAACACACATAATTATGTAGAACACGCTTTTAGAACATATGGATACCTATATAAAATAGGAAATTAGATGTATGTCCTTAATGTACTGTAATTTAATTTCAATGCTTTCCTTATAGTCTTTTAAATTGGTATTTATGTTTAATTTAATAACCATTGTACTTTTAACTGAACAACTATACCCATTGCATTTGAACTAATGGTTGGTTTGCATCTTCATAAATCTCTGATAAACAAGAAGAGTACTAAAATGCACTGTAATTACGGAGCATTTATAACAATCAAGCCATCTGACATACTCTTTTATTTATTTCACTGTTGCGACTTCATGGATTTTAATAAAATCATAGTAAGTAAAATATGTTTAATAATTGTCCATGGATACTAATTAATTCATTGTATCCTGTTTGAGGTATGGTCTAGTTTTCAAGATAAATATTTTTAAATATTTACTAATGACGTATATATTGACATTATCTTAAATAAGAGTTAGAGTGATGAACGTCTTCATGAGAATAGTTCTCAAACATTTGTGAAAGTTGGCACTAGGGCTAGGACCGTGTGATGTAGGCACCACCAGAACTGCATAGTTTTATTTTCTTTGACGTGTGGGAATCTACGGATATTAATAAAATAATCGGAACCGATGTATGTTTAGTAATTTCCCAGGATACTAATCAATAATTGTATCCTATTTGAGGTATTGTGTAGCTATCAGGACAAATATTTTAAAAATATTTTGTAATGCGGTATGTATGGATATTATCTGAAATCAATGGTATAGTGATGTATGTCTTTAATCGAGTAGTCCTTGAATATCTCTGAAGGTGGGCACAAGGGCTAGGTCCATGTGATGTAGGCACCAGGTCTTACATCAGCTTTCCTCGTGAATCTCTTAGATATCTATGAAAACATATTAGAGATGCAGAAGCACTAAATCAGTTCCCTATAACAAACATGAATATGATATTATTTTAAATACTGTTTAAAATATTTTAATAATAATAGTATAGCATTTATGCCCTAAAATGTACGTTAGCAGGAAAATATCCTAATGAATATTTTGTTCAGAAAAAGTAATACATGGGAAATAATTGAAAGATACTATTCTTTATCTGAGCCAAACATACGTTCTATGTAAACTTTAACTCATTGAAGTAGATTTAAATGAATTGTAGGGTGTTTATCTTACCAAAAGCTCTAAACAGAGAGAAAATATCCACTTAGAGAGAAGCGTAAGAACTTTGGTTGACGATAGCAGCAAAACACAAACACAGGCAGGATGGAGTTGATGTGACAAAAAATTTTATAAGTTACCTGCCGGCCTGCCCCCTTCTTAGCTCACTGAGTTGTTGTCACATCATTTTACAAGAATGCTTAAGAAAACGTTATCAAAATAAAAATTTTATTATGAAATGTGTTTAGTAGAGCGTGTTACGGCGTACTGTAATAATTAAAAATTTTATTTTTATAAGTTGAAACTCTTAAAAACTATTGAACACTAGCAATGAATTGACTCATACGTTAATATTAAATTTAAATTTGGTTATGTTTAGGTGTAGAAAGTGTAGAACACCTTATGACATTTGCTTATCTATGATTTAGAATAATTAATACAGATATACGACTTGAGCCTCTTATAAAAATATAACGGGGATACATATTGATGAAATGATGTTATTGTCTTCACAGGTAATTTCATATCGTTTTATATGATTGCAAAATATGACAACGTTATACCAAAAACTATTGGTTTGGATGATTACATTATTTCAAGCAAACCGAAAGTTATTACCGTTAATAGAACACCTCCTTAACTGATGTTTTCTTGAAGGTAAGTGTTTTTGGAATCACAAAAGGAAGGGGAGAACATCTCTACAATATTAGAGAAACAAGAAACAGCTCTACCTGTGAATGTCACCTGAGGCAAACATGCGTTTCATTACCATCCCGTATATGCTCAAGCAGCATCATTCTCCTACTACCCATAATATTCTAAGATTTTCACCTCTGCAGGAATTTTATTTCATATCAGTTTCAACCGAAGTGATATTTTCATACTTTAAGAATAATTTAAATTGTAAATTTCTGCATACGAAGAAGTGAAACTATAAGTTTCTTTAATTATATTGTCTTTGTAGCGGGATCTATCTTATCATAGTACAAGATTTTAATCTTAATTTGGTTGGTAAAAAGACTTTCGAAGACAATATTTTGGCTGTAAGACAATCTCAAATTTAACACAATATTTTACTTGCCCTTTGTTATATGTTGGTATGAAGGAGCCTTATACGTTTTTACTATATTGGATTTATTCGTAATTTATTTACGTAAAATAGAGAGTAATGAATTAATAAAATTACATCTCGTTTCTTCGAATCGCAGTGTAAATTGGGTGTTTTCTGTGACAGAATATCCTGTAATTACTGCACAGCTTAAATAGGTAGAAATATGTGTATTGCTCTATTTTGATTAGATTTCTGAGTGACGTTCTTAAGTATATTACGTCATTATTAGTTAAGTACAGCAAACTGATACTTTTTTGTATACTAGATAAGTGGTTTTAACCAAATACGATAGATAATATTTGGTGAAACTACTAAATAATATCATTGACTTTGAAAAAGAGGTAGCTAATTAAAAGTTCAAAGGGATTATAACATTAAAAAAGTAATTTAATTTAAAAACTATTACGTTAGAAAATTACTAATGATAAAGTAATTTTGTTTGATTATGAGATAGCAAATTCAGACTCTATAAACTAAAGTCTTCTGTAAAACATGTATATCCTTAAATAAATTTCCCTTAATGGAATCATACAGATGCAGAATTCGTCAAATATAAATTTAAAATAAATGTTTTTGTCAAATCTTAAGAAAATAAATTTAAAATACCACCAATGGATTAGAGTTTGCTTTGAAAGTTCCATTAGTAAAGTAAGTTTACTCAAAAATCATTGTATGCAAAAAATATATTGTAAATATAGTGAGCACAATAATCTGCACTAATATTACTTTGCACGTGTTTTATTTTTATTGAATGATGAAAATATAGCTTAATATCTATGCTAACATCTCACAATATTGTTTGCCTACGTAAACATACTTATATCTTCATACTTAGTTTATAAATATTGGATGGCATAATTGTTTTTATGTGCTAAAAGATACAAACTATGAATGAAAAGTACTTTATACCTGTATAAATTCGCCTTATGCATAACCCGATATTAACGATAACGAAGAAACGAGATTTCAGCAGTTTTATATCTCCCAATAGAAATCCCTTGATATTTTCTTGTTATCTCAGTTGATCGACTTAACTATATTCCAATATTCTTTACTGGAGTATTCGTCTTAGCGCTCTCTGGTGTTGAATTCAATTTACTTGCTATAACATAATATTGACGTAGCAGATATATCGCTCGATAAAACACGTCCACATTTTTTGTACGATTCTATTGCAAATAGTGTAATCAATCATAAAATCCTAGAGACAAAATTTGTTAGCAAATGAAAAAGTGTTATTAATAAGCATTTCGTAGTTTCTCAAAATAATTCTTGTTATAATTTGTATAAATTAAAAAAAAACAATACGAAATCTAATGTTGAGGCTTTATGTTTGTCAAGAAGTACATGGTAGTCATTTCTGGCATCTCATTGACTGAAATAGAGTTGATTTCAAGATAAGACTTTTACCATAAAATTTTGTTACACAATAATTCAAAAGCAAGGGGGGTCTAATAACCAACTTTAATAAGTCACCAAATTTAATAGGGCAACATTAGAGACCTCTAGATTGTGCTTTTCTTCTTCTCGTTTTAATATATTTTTAATATAGTGTCACTTGCTAGTGGTTTGTATTTACAAGTTTTGACTTGCCCCACTTGTGGTGAGGGGGGAGGGGATATAAACGATTTTAATACATAACAAACCCCTTACTTGGTCAAATAAACATTGCCCAAAGTAAATTACTCCATTTTTCTTCAAAAGAAAGTTAATTCGGGGGGGGGGACTTAATGACACCCGGTATTAAGAACAATTTGGTGAAATTATGTTATTCATGGTTTCCTTCTTGGCTATAATGAAGCTTAAAGCTATTGTTCAATATATAATTGAATAGCTACGAACCCTAGGAATTAGGACTATTGAGTGATTTAAATAGTAGAAGCTGAAATAATGACGCTATGTTTCAGACGCCCAATAATTTTCTACTGCTGTAAAAACCTCGCGCAATCTTTAATGCTGATGTCTACTAGAGGTTAAGAGTTCTCGTTAAAGAGAGGTTCAAAGATGTGTTAAGAATTCAGTGCTTCTAAAGACCAGAAACCCAACCTTAAGAAGTTCCGAGTTCTCGAGTTCTTCTTTGGTCCCTAAACTTACAATCCTAGATTTGGGGGTTTATAGGTGCTAGACATCTCATGGGTGTGTCTAATACTTGTGTGAAATTAGAACACTGAAAATAAGACGTAGAAAAATAAAATACATTATTAAATATGACAATAAAGTACTACGTTAGACATATGTTTGTAATATATGGTATTTCTGATTAATAAAATATTTTTGGTAACTTAAAGTAAAATATGTAGGTACAGATAAATGAGACAAGCTATTTGTAAAATGGTTGAAAAGATGAAAATAAGCGAAAACCTCTTACATCTGTAACACTGTGGTCTATATATCATGTCGTTAACGTCAGTTTGACTATGTAAATGAAGAAAAATATATATTACTTGTAAACTGTTAACGTTAATACATGGAAAATTATAATGCTTTTTCTCATATATTCTATGTTTTTGAACTGGAAATACATATAGAAGCTAACCGAATGGAAATAAACTATCGATTTAGAGAAAACTGTTCGTTTGTTGTAATATATTTTAAAAAAAGTTCCCCAACTATGTTTGAACACTGTATATAAAGTTAAAATATTGTGTACAATTCGAAAGAGAGAATCTGTGATGAATGAAGCGTGGGTATAAGCTACATTAAATCAGGGTTTGCCCATAGATTGTACGAGTTTCCAATGTTAAATATTAGTTGCAAATCCAATTTTGGAAGCCCAAATCCGCGTTAGTTCAAAGTTTGGCCAGAAATTTGTAAGAATTGCTATCATTAATACATACAAATATTTATAAACTATTTCCATAAAGATCAATGTTTAACCATGGTTATACACCAAGTAGAAAACTGTAGGAAAATGTGTTCCATCCTGTCACTCATTTTTTCCCTTTAACCTAAGATCTACTATTACTACTACCTATGCCTGAGGAACCACCTGACCAACATTTGTCTCGCTAAGGATTAACTACCCTTACCATGGATGTTGTGCTAATTTGGAAACAAGACACATGGTTTGTACCAATTATATTTATTTTTACTAAATTTTGGACGTCTTTTGGAAAAGAATTGGTTTTTGAAGTGAAAGGGGGATTTAAGAAAACTAATTGGTAACACCAAAACGAAAGAAATATAGTTAAAGGGTTATGCCCAATTATAAACTGAAGCCAGCTCTATACTTATTTAAAACTAACATTGCATGTGTAATTTGTAATACACTTTTTGTTGATATTGTTGAGTTTAGGGGGCAGGAGTTAAAATCCTTTTGCTTAAGCGTTCAATTAGAAATCTCCCCATGTATCAACTGGCTCGGCTGGAATTGGATGCGACCCATGTGCTCGCAGGATAAAAGCTTAAACCGCTAAATTGGTTTTTACTCATTTCTCCCCCAACAGTTATGTAACCTAAGTGTATATCCGGACCTAAGTGTTACGTAGTTAATTATTTATTCTCTATTATATCCATTACTCTTGATGTATTTACGTTTCATGTGGTTGCTGTCAAGATAACGATAGAAAAACTTTTAAAATAGGCCAAACTTCTAAAAATGGCTAAAAAAAGAAAGGATAGCTTTTATAAATAATATTCGTAAATATTGAATTTTTTGACAATGTCTGATTCTTAATACATTTTTGACTTTTTATAAAGGTTTAAAGGTAATTGAAGAACAATTAACAAGATATAAAACCAGAATCGAAGGATTTAACACAAAACAGAACATAAGAAAATGTTAGCATAGAGACAAAATTACGGACTCCTCTTTGTAATTTTTACATAAAACGTAATAGGGTATTTTATCTGGACTAAAAGGAACCTACGTAAACGCCACTATTATCATTTTATCAAATATTTTATCAGATAAAGAAATAGATTTTTAATCTATCTAATTATAGACAATCAGACAGAAACATTTTTTTTATTTTTTTTCATTGATTATTGAAGTACTATTGTATCAAGTTTAAAGCCTATATGAACTTGCAATCAAAATTCGTCACATAGATAAGCGGTCTTTGTCTAAAAACCATCCTTTTATTATATTTCAAGTCTCTAAGAATATTCTGTTAAGTTTTCTTTCACAATGGACTTAGAGAAAGACATAGAGAACTTAATAATATCAGTTTAAAAGAAATGAGGCCCTCATTCATTAGGCTAGCTGAGTTAATCACCGTTAGTAGAGAAAGAAAATTAATGTTAATCTGTCATGAACTCGTATTAATTTGAATATATTACTTGTTGAATAGTTATTCTCTGTAAGGAAGTCTCGTAAAAGTCGTAAAATTCGAAAAAGAATTAATATGATGTGAATTTACAGGATTATTGTTTTATTTTTATATTACACGTAAATTATTCAGAATAAAGCTTAATTCAAAGTAATATCCTGTAAGCCCTCCGATATTAGCCAGAGAGGCTCATGGTTAATAAAAGGGATAGCGTTTTGCTGCCACCACCCTAGCTCGTAGGGAAATTTAGAATAGTGGTTGAGAAGGGTCTTGAAATAATTACTCACGTTTCTCCTTTGTTTGAGTCCAATCTGTATTCAAAATGCACTAAAACACTCGTAGGCGCACCCAAACTACTATATGTGTACGGTGTGTTCGCATCTCACTCCACCAAAAATAGACTTACTTCACACACTCTACATTGCCAATCCCTCCGCCTACCTCCGAGCCCTCAACTCGACTGCCGACCCGTGCTGACGAGTGCTGACCCTTGCAATTTCCTCAGCACGGCCAGTCACCTCACATCACGCGGTTAAAGGGACTTGGGTTAGTCCAGTTAATTTACACACTGTGTAATTACTAAAATACCATCTAAAAATTACTATATTAAAATAGTAGTGTGCGTGCGCGCTACATCACTCTCCCTTTCAGGAAAGATGGATCATACAGAATTTTCATGGTGATACATCTTAGATTCTCAGAATATAGCAAACATTTACAATACTTCAAAAAAATGTATAGGATAACATTTTACATTACATCATTTTTTCACAACTTAAAAAGGGCAAAATAGTATTTTAGGCTGCGTAAGTTCTTATAATCTACAATTTAATTCTACTTGACATTGACAATCACTTAAGATATATGTCCTCCTAACTACATTACATTTCTTGAGCTTGGCAAGTCCCCACATATTTATAACAAATATAGTCTTTGCAACACTGACCTGACTGGTTCAGCACTACAATGAATTTCACAATACCGTACTTCAAGGCGGGCTTGGTGTATTGAATTGAACAAAGGAAGACTCCTGAATAATTTCTGCGAGCGGAGTTCCATGTTCTACTCGAATGGTTGGGGCTTGCCGCTCAGCAACTGAGGACATCCTCGCACAGGTTGGCATTTTCCTGTGACAAAAACAAAACTACGCAAAGTACACTATTCAAAATGAACAAAATAAACATTGAAACTATGATAATGTAGAAATAGTTCAGTGGGGTTTTCTATACTTTCTTTGATACTAGGGTACAAAACATGTGTATCATTTAAAAGCTTGTTAAGGTCTAGTTCTATGTGATTATCTTTAAGATTGTCCTTGACTTTTTGCATTGTTTCAAATAACAAGCTACTGTTTTTAAAGATTAGATTTTCTTCGTGAGATAGCAACAGATTAATCTTTGGGATGTGCAAATGGTTAATGTCAAATTTATATTTTATATTTCCTTGAGTCCTCGAGAATAACTTATTATATTTACCAAAGATAGCGCAACTTGAAGCCTGTTTTAATATTCCAGACTTGTTTAAAGTTAATTCTAAATAACCTAGATGTGGTGGAGAGATAACTGAGTTTTCTCCATCAGAACTCCTCATACAGTTAAGTATGACTTTATATGGTTCCTTTAGGCTATAGATCCAATCATTGCCGTTTTGGATCCATACAGGTGAAGTTACATTTATGGTTAAGGTTCGTGAACATTTTTCTGTGACTAGGTTAGATCCCATGAATAGAGCGAATATACAATCATTAACGCTATGATGCAATACATTTATAGAGTTAGGACACAAATAAAAATGACTTAGTCTACACTGACTTAGTGTGTTTAAAATCGATAGGTGCATAATACTGTCTCTCTTTGGAGATCAACAAATAATCAACTTGTACATTCCATTTTTAAACCAATGTTGAAGGTTTTGTTTGGTACAATGGAATAAACTTCTACTTTATAAAGTTCAAGACGTCTGTCTTGCGAACTTAAAGGTACAGTTACGATCAATCTAATTCCTGTCTTGGTGGCTAAAGCATGAGCAGTGCAAAAAGGTGTAATACATAAATACGTCCTCTTCATTAACTGGTATAATTAGTTTCAAATGACGAGGTATGACTTTTCCTATGTCAAGCAATATGTTTACAAACTCATGGGGTTGGTAGTAATTTGCTGCTTATTCTACCTGTGTTTAATAATTCTAAAGCTTGCCTAAACTCAACAATTCTTAAACTTTGCTTCATCTATGGTCTGACCTAAATGACGTGCTAGACTGACAGATTTTTAAATGTTTTGTTAATGAACGATGTAGCATAATGTTTTCTTGTTCGAATCCTTGGAGTGAAGTGATTAACATGCTATTTGAATGAGTAAGTTTAGTCATTATCTCTGATATGGCTTTAGTATTTGTTACCATCTTTTCATTCATGTCTTTCATTAAGGTGATTTGGTTTTCTCTAGAACTCAACAGTGATCCGCTAATCTTTTTTATCTCTTCAACTTTACTATTAACTTGTTTCCATATCTTCGCTAGTGGGCACACCAAACAACCATTTCAATGCATATCCTCCTGCATCAACTAGTCCTCGCTTGGAGCGTTCTGTAGGTAGAAGTCTAAATAAGTCACTTACATCGGATTCATTACTGGTCTATCCCGGTCTTAATTCTACTATATTCGAAAGCAAAGTCCTCATCCCACACATTTACACTAGTGTTCGTTCGTATAATAAACTAAGTCTGTGCACAATGTCTTAAGTGACTCAAGTTCGTCTCTTTATTTCTATCATATTAAAATCTAATACAATCTTCCATTCATCCTCGGAAATAATTGTGTCATGAAGTTTCTTGAAAACGATTCCCTGTGTCATTTCATTCTCTGCCATTCCTGTCTCGACAAAGAGTACAAGTATTCCTGAAATCATCATTTAGATCCTAATAATTGTTTACTTCATGAATATCCTGACTTATTCGAATTTATTTTTATTACGTACAGCTTGATCTTATGTTTCTTATCTTAACCTGCGTAGATATAACTTCTTTCCTTATAGTGTACTCAATCACACATTTGAATTGTTGGATCCTTTAATTTGGCTTTTATTCACACACCTTGCATACCCATTCATCAACATTCGTTTCACAGTCATACAACATTCATACTCACGCATACAACCCCATTCAATTCGGAGCAACTATTGCATTCTACTTTGTACGTGGTACTCTAAAACATCTTTTACTTTACACATCAGACAAGAAGCATAACATACTAACGAGGAATATTTTAGTGTATCATATAACATCCTCAAATAACAAACAATACATAATTATTCAATACATTGCGTTTACTTTTAACTACTAAATAAACGATGCAATACGCGTTCACTGTCATAACAATATGTATATACATTCCTATTATTTAATAAACTTCATAAGTCTTTGAATCTACACGGTTTTCTTCTATCTCTTATGGATCTATAAAAGGGCCTGGTCGCTCTTCTGCGGTTTCCTGGGCTTGGTTCTCTCCTGTCTTGTTCTTCATTTTGTCCGGCTACTCTATTGAATGCCTCTTCATGGTCTTCGGTCTCTTCAATGATTTCCTTCCTGTTCTTCTTCTTCTGCTACCTGAGCAGCTTTTGGATCATTTTGGCTACTTCCTTGTTCTTGCAACTTAAACTCGGTGACAAGGTTTTACTCGATTCACATGTTACAGTTACAATTCTTCCTTTTAATTCGGAGTACGACATTCAAATCTGATATAACCTTGACAATTGTGTATGGACCTTTTCCATGGTCTAGACAACTTCTTCACTCTTCCTTTTTTCACTTGGGGCACGTGAAGGTATACTCGTTGGCCCTCTTCAAATTTATTTAGCTTAGAATTCTTGTCGTATTGTCTCTTTTGCTGGGTTCTTGCATGGTCTTGGCATTGTTTGAGACAAATTCCTTACGGCATTCAACTTCATCTTAAGATCTTCGACATAATCAGGGTAACCATCATCTTCTTCTGTGATCAATAGATCATCTTCTAAGGGAGTCTTCATCTCTCTTCCAAAGACTAGCTCAAAAGGAGAAAATCCTGTTGAATCATGCACTTGAGAGTTATAAGCCATATTTACCATTGGTAGGAGCTCGTCCCAGTCTGTTTGATTTCGGTTTGACATAATGACTTAGCATCTTGGGTATGGATCTATGAACTCTTTCTGTTCTACCATTGCTCATGGGATGATATGCGGTGGTTTGAAGTTTCTTTATTCTTAGTAGAGCACACATGCTTTTCATTATTTCGGATGTGAAATTTGAGCCTTGATCAGTAATTAATTCACAGGGTAACTCCCATCTTCGTAATGACTCTCTGCACAAGTGCTCGGGCTATTGTTTCTGCAGTTTGGTCTGGCAATGCAATAAACTCTCCGTACCTTGTAAAATGATCTATAACTGTCAGTATGTATTTGTTTTTGGAGCTTGTTAGGGGTAATGGGCCAACAATGTCACACACGAAATCCGGTATCCAAATTCTGTACTTTCTTGAAATTTACCTAAAGGTGCTTTAGTTTTTTCCGTAATCCATTCTTTTATTGCATGGATCACATGCTCTGATAAAGGAGACAACATCTAATTTCATTTTCGGCCAATAAAACTTTTCTTGGATTCTTAACATCGTCTTCTTGATACCTCCATGACCTGCTGTCGGGATATCATGGTGTAAACGAATAACCTTCTCTCTTAACCGTCTTGGAACGACTATCAGTTGTCTGTCCTGCCTCTTTATATAGATGACTCCTTGTGGACTTGTTTTGAACTGAGGGTATTTTTTCAATCTCTGGCACTCTTCATCCTTACATTGATTTTCTTTAATGCTGTCCACATCCAATATAGGTAGACTTTCCACAGTATTCTTGCACACAATTCTGCTCAGACAATCAGCGTTTTGATTTTTTATCCCTGGTTTATGGAATACCTTGTAGTCCATATATTCAGCCAATTTCAGTGCCCATCTAGTGAGTCTACTCGAAGGATCTTTTAGCGACAGCAGCCATCTGATTGCGCTGTGTGATCAGTATACAAGGAGAATGATCGTCCGTACAGGTAGCATCGGAAATACTTTACTGCCCATACAACTGCTAAAAGTTCTTTTTCTGTTACTGTATAATTCTGCTCAGCAGAGTTTAACTGTCTTGACGCATAGGCGATAGGGTGTTCTATTCCATTAAATCACTTGTCCTAATACTGCGCCAAGTGCAACATTACTTGCATCAGTGCTTAAGACGAATTCCTTGGAGAAATTTGGATACACTAATAAAGGTTCAGTTACAAGGATGGTCTTCAATTTTTCAAATGATGTTTCCGCTTCTTCGTTCCACTCAAACTTTTGGTCTTTTTTGGTTAATTTTGTCAGAGGTTTAGCGATGTCGGCAAATTTCGGTACATGCCTCCTATAGTAACTACATAGTCCTATAAATCCACGAAGTTCCTTTTCATTCTTGGGTCTTGGAAAAATTTTTGACAGCTTCAATCTTATTCTGACATGGTTTGATTCCATCTCTCGATACAACATGGCCTAGGAAGTTAATTTCAGACTTTGCTATTTGGCATTTCTTCAACTGGATACTCAAATTTACCTCTTGAAATCTCTCTAGAACTTCACTAAGATCTTTAGCGTGCTGATCAATACTCGAACTGAAGATTAGGGATATCATCCATGTAGGGCAAACATGCTTTTCC